>NW_027189137.1:2812813-3037075 GCF_040958095.1 Procambarus clarkii | reverse complement strand
TGCCTTAGGTTGTGAGGGGGGCTGAGAGTGAGAGGGACCTGGATTGTGGGGGGGGCTGGGAGGATCTGGTTTGGATAGGGTAGGGGCGAAGTGAGGGCTTGGAGGGGTGGAGGAGAAGGGAGGGTTTGGGGGGATAGGGAGAAAGGGGAGAGGGTTGTCGGGGGAAGGGGGGAGGGAGGACTTGGGGGGTAGGGGAGAAAGGCGGGCTTGGGGGGGGGGAGAAGGGCTTGGGGAAGAGAAGGAGGAAGGAGGGCTTGGAGGGGAGATGGGAGAGCTTAGGGGGTGGGAGAGGAGGGAGGGGATATGGGGGTTGGGGCAGAAGGGAGGGCTTAGGGTGGGGGATGAGTATAGGGACTGGGGCAGGTAGGGCTTCTATTAGTTGGGAGAAGGGTGTGATCTTCATCCCACTGGGGCTGTTGAATTTCCGGTGGAGGGTTCCCCACTCCCTTCTGGGATCGTAGGGTTCTGGGATGTGGTTCCCTGATTCCTTTCCCTCTCCTTGCGCTCCTTCCTTGCTGCTGCTGCCCTCTGTCTCTCCTCCCTGATCATATCCCTCTGCAGGAATACCTTTTTAAACTTCTGCACATTGAGTAGGCTGCTCATCTTTGCTAAAATTTTCTCTTTTGTGTTCTCGCTTTTGAAAACCACTTTTATCAATTGATCTTTATCCGTGTTGTACTGGCCAAGCCTGAAAACCTTTTCTATATTCAATTCTTCCCCCTCCATCTGTACTCCTTCAAGGATCTCTTTGACTGTGGCTTTGTCCATATCTCTCCTCACCCTTGGAGTGGCCTCTATTTGCACCTTAATACCTACAACGACTAGTGCTCTTTTCCTGCCTATCAGTCACCTAGTGCATCTTGCTGCTTCCTGAGAAGTAGCAACTTTCATGGCAATTTACTGTACTGCAGAGACCACTTCCGGGGTCCTACTAAGTATATATGCAAATGAGGGTAGTAATGTAGAAGTCCCTTGTTGACCAGAAGTCCCTTCTATAGATACATTACCATCTTCCTGAGGGCTGGTTCGTGGCGGATATTGGGGATTCTCTTTCAGGCTTTTAATCTCCTGCCTTGCCACAATCAGTTCATCCAGCAGGTTAGCTACCTTCTCCTTCATTACCAGTAGTTCCATCTTGATTTCACTCCACATTTGAACGAGTGCCTCCTCAAGCGAGTCATCTTGTCCTCCTCCTCCCTCTGTGTTACGTCTGCTCTGTGCCATGTTTGTTTACAAGTTCAGTTCTCCAATCCAATGTGTGTGTGTGTGTGTGTGTATGTGTGTGTGTGTGTGTGTGTGTGTGTGTGTGTGTGTGTGTGTGTGTGTGTGTGTGTGTGTGTGTGTGTGTGTGTGTGTGTGTGTGTGTGTGTGTGTGTGTGCGTGCGTGCGTGCGTGCAACTGTTTGTGCGAATGTTTGACAATCAACAGGCGTACAGGTTCCTGAGCCTATTGGGCTCTATCATATCTACACTTGAAACTGTGTATGGAGTCAGCCTCCACCACATCACTTCCTAATGCATTCCATTTGTCAACCACTCTGACACTAAAAAGGTTCTTTCTGATATCTCTGTGGCTCATTTGGGCACTCCGTTTCCACCTGTGTCCCCTAGTGCGTGTGTCCCTTGTGTTAAATAGTCTTTATCTACTCAATCAACACACACACACACACATGTGTGTGTGTGTGTGTGTGTGTGTGTACTCACCTATATGTACTCACCTATATGTGCTTGCAGGATCGAGCATTGACTCTTGGATCCCGCCTTTCTAGCTATCGGTTGTTTACAGCAATGACTCCTGTCCCATTTCCCTATCATACCTAGTTTTAAAAGTATGAATAGTATTTGCTTCCACAACCTGTTCCCCAAGTGCATTCCATTTTTCTACTACTCTCACGCTAAAAGAAAACTTCCTAACATCTCTGTGACTCATCTGAGTTTCCAGTTTCCACCCATGTGTGTGTGTGTGTGTGTGTGTGTGTGTGTGTGTGTGTGTGTGTGTGTGTGTGTGTGTGTACTCACCTAGTTGTGTTTGTGGGGGTTGAGCTCTGGCTCTTTGGTCCCGCCTCTCAACTTTGTGTGTGTGTACTCACCTAGTTGTACTCACCTAGTTGTGTTTGCGGGGGTTGAGCTCTGGCTCTTTGGTCCCGCCTCTCAACCGTCAATCAACAGGTGTACAGATTCCTGAGCCTATCGGGCTCTGTCATATCTACACTTGAAACTGTGTATGGAGTCAGCCTCCACCACATCACCCCCTAATGCATTCCATTTGTCAACCACTCTGACACTAAAAAAGTTCTTTCTAATATCTCTGTGGCTCATTTGGGCACTCAGTTTCCACCTGTGTCCCCTTGTGCGTGTTCCCCTTGTGTTAAATAGACTGTCTTTATCTACCCTATCAATCCCCTTCAGAATCTTGAATGTGGTGATCATGTCCCCCCTAACTCTTCTGTCTTCCAGCGAAGTGAGGTTTAATTCCCGTAGTCTCTCCTCGTAGCTCATACCTCTCAGCTCGGGTACTAGTCTGGTGGCAAACCTTTGAACCTTTTCCAGTTTAGTCTTATCCTTGACTAGATATGGACTCCATGCTGGGGCTGCATACTCCAGGATTGGCCTGACATATGTGGTATACAAAGTTCTGAATGATTCTTTACACAAGTTTCTGAATGCCGTTCGTATGTTGGCCAGCCTGGCATATGCCGCTGATGTTATCCGCTTGATATGTGCTGCAGGAGACAGGTCTGGCGTGATATCAACCCCCAAGTCTTTTTCCTTCTCTGACTCCTGAAGAATTTCCTCTCCCAGATGATACCTTGTATCTGGCCTCCTGCTCCCTACACCTATCTTCATTACATTACATTTGGTTGGGTTAAACTCTAACAACCATTTGTTCGACCATTCCTTCAGCTTGTCTAGGTCTTCTTGAAGCCTCAAACAGTCCTCTTCTGTTTTAATCATTCTCATAATTTTAGCATCGTCTGCAAACATTGAGAGAAATGAATCGATACCCTCCGGGAGATCATTTACATATATCAGAAACAAGATAGGACCGAGTACAGAGCCCTGTGGGACTCCACTGGTGACTTCACGCCAATCGGAGGTCTCACCCCTCACCGTAACTCTCTGCTTCCTATTGCTTAGATACTCCCTTATCCACTGGAGCACCTTACCAGCTACACCTGCCTGTCTCTCCAGCTTATGTACCAGCCTCTTATGCGGTACTGTGTCAAAGGCTTTCCGACAATCCAAGAAAATGCAGTCCGCCTAGCCCTCTCTTTCTTGCTTAATCTGTGTCACCTGATCGTAGAATTCTATCAAGCCTGTAAGGCAAGATTTACCCTCCCTGAATCCATGTTGGCGATTTGTCACGAAGTCCCTTCTCTCCAGATGTGTTACCAGGTTTTTTCTCACGATCTTCTCCATCACCTTGCATGGTATACAAGTCAAGGACACTGGCCTGTAGTTCAGTGCCTCTTGTCTGTCGCCCTTTTTGTATATTGGGACCACATTCGCCGTCTTCCATATTTCTGGTAGGTCTCCCGTCTCTAGTGATTTACTATACACTATGGAGAGTGGCAAGCAAAGTGCCTCTGCACACTCTTTCAGTACCCATGGTGAGATCCCATCTGGACCAACCGCCTTTCTAACATCCAGATCCAGCAGGTGTCTCTTGACCTCCTCTCTCGTAATTTCGAACTTCTCCAAGGCCGCCTGGTTTACCTCCCTTTCTCCTAGCACAGTGACCTCACCCTGTTCTATTGTGAAGACCTCCTGGAACCTCTTGTTGAGTTCCTCACACACCTCTCTGTCATTCTCTGTATACCTGTCCTCGCCTGTTCTAAGTTTCAATACCTGTTCTTTCACTGTTGTTTTCCTTCTGATGTGACTGTGGAGTAGCTTTGGTTCGGTCTTGGCTTTGTTTGCTATATCATTTTCAAAATTTTTCTCTGCTTCTCTTCTCACCCTGACGTACTCATTCCTGGTTCTCTGGTATCTCTCCCTGCTTTCTGGTGTTCTGTTATTCCGGAAGTTCCTCCACGCCTTTTTGTTCAGTTTCTTCGCTTCCAGACATGCCCTATTATACCATGGATTCTTCTGTTGCTTCTCGGATTTTTCCCTTTGGGCCGGGATGAACCTGTTTACTGCCTCCTGACACTTTTGGGTAACATTGTCCATCATACCCTGTACAGACTTGTCTCTGAGGTCTGTGTCCCAAGGTATTTCACTTAGGAAACTTCTCATCTGTTCATAATTCCCCTTTCGGTATGCCAGCCTTTTGATTCCTAGTTCTTTTTGGGGGGAGATAAGTCCTATCTCTACCAGGTACTCAAAGTTCAATACACTGTGGTCACTCATTCCCAAGGGCGCTTCCATCTTAACTTCCCTTATATCCCATTCATTTAGGGTAAATATCAAATCAAGCATTGCTGGTTCATCTTCTCCTCTCATTCTTGTTGGCTCTTTGGTATGCTGGCTTAGAAAGTTTCTTGTTGCCACGTCCAGCAGCTTAGCTCTCCATGTTTCTGGTCCTCCATGCGGGTCTCTGTTCTTCCAATCTATCTTCCCATGGTTGAAGTCTCCCATAATTAGTAGTCCAGATCCATTCCTGCTAGCAACAGAAGCTGCTCTTTCTATTATGTTAATGGTGGCCATGTTGTTTCTATCATATTCCTGTCTAGGTCTTCTGTCATTTGATGGTGGATTATATATGACTGCGACTATAATTTTTTTCCCTCCATTTGTTACAGTACCTGCTATGTAGTCACTGAAACCTTCACAGCCCTGAATATCCATCTCCTCAAAATCCCAGCCTTTTCTTACCAGCAGAGCTACACCACCCCCACCTCTTCCTTCCCTCTCTTTCCGCATAACATAATAGTCCTGTGGAAACACTGCATTTGTTATTGTTTTCGTGATCTTTGTTTATGTGAGGGCTATTATGTCTGGGTTTTCCTCTAGTACCAGTTCTCCAAGCTCATTTGCTTTATTTGTAATTCCATCTATGTTAGTGTACATCGCTTTGAGGCTCACTTTCTTCTGTCCCTTCTCAAATCGCCTCCTTGGTGAGTGTTCTGCTGGTGGGGGAGGCTGTTCCATGGGTGTGAGGACCTGTGAGGTGGGTAACAGGATCTCAGAGGATACTGGAATGAGGGGCGGGGGATCCAGTGAAGGGGGAGGGACAGGGAGGGTATGGGGTGAAAGGGGAGGGAGGACGGGAAGGAAAGGGGGGGAGGGAGGACTCGGGAGGAGGGGAGGGGTAGAAGGGTGGGGATTGGGTGTGGGGGGAGGGAGATTTGGCTGAACTTTTGAGTGGGGGCAGGGAGGGTTTGGGGTAGGGGGGTTTTCTATGCAGAGGAGGGAGGCGGGGTTGTCCTCCCTTCTGGTGTTACTGGGTAGCTGGTTGTGGATTCCCCCCTCGCCTCTGGGGGTGTTGTGTTGGGAGCTGTGACTTCCTGGTTTTCCCCTCTCGCCCTGCGCCTCTTCCTTGCTTCTGCCGCCACGGCTCTCTCCTCCCTTGTCATGTCTCGCTGGAGGAATACATTTTTTAATTTTCCCACGTTTTTCAGGGAGCTCTTCCTTGATAGGATCCTCTCCTTTGTGTTCTCGTTTGCAAACACTATCTTTATCATTCGGTCTCGGTCTTTGTTGTACCGGCCTAGCCTGAAAACCTTCTCAATGCTATGCTCGGCCCCTTCCATGTCTAGTGCCTTTAGTACTTCATTCACTGCTGCTTTGTCCTTGTCATTCCACTCTGTCCTATTGGTTCCTTCCTGTTCCCTAATACCCACAGCAACCACTGATCTTTTCCTTTCCAGCAGTTGGCTAGTGGAGCGTGCCGCCTCCTGCGAGGTGGCTGCTTTCATGGCCACCTCCATCACTGCAGTCATTACTTCAGAGTTATTTTTTTTTAGTATTTCCGCAAATGTTGCTTTTATTGTGGCATTCTCATCCAGAAAACTATTACCACCTTCTCCCTGGGTGGTTTTCTGATTCTCAGCCTCGATACCATTCTCTTTGAGGATGTGTGTGTGTGTGTGTGTGTGTGTGTGTGTGTGTGTGTGTGTGTGTGTGTGAACTCGCCTAGATGTGTTTGCGGGAGTTGAGCTCTGGCTCTTTGGTCCCGCCTCTCAACTTTGTGTGTGTGTGTGTGTGTAAGTGTGTGTACTCACCTAGTTGTGTTTGCGGGGGTTGAGCTCTGGCTCTTTGGTCCCGCCTCTCAACTTTGTGTGTGTGTGTGTGTGTGTGTACTCACCTATTTGTACTCACCCATTTGTGCTTGTGGGGGTTGAGCTCTGGCTCTTTGGTCCCGCCTCTCAACTGTCAATCAACTGGTGTACAGATTCCTGAGCCTACTGGGCTCTATCATATCTACATTTAAAACTGTGTATGGAGTCAGCCTCCACCACATCACTTCCTAGTGCATTCCATCCGTTAACTACTCTGACACTGAAAAAGTTCCTTCTAACGTCTCTGTGGCTCATGTGGGTACTCAGTTTCCACCTGTGTCTCCTTGTTCGCGTGCCACCAGTGTTGAATAGTTTATTCTTGTTTACCCGGTCGATTCCTCTGAGAATTTTGTAGGTTGTGATCATGTCTCCCCTTACTCTTCTGTCTTCCAGTGTCGTAAGGTGCATTTCCCGCAGCCTTTCCTCATATCTCATGCCTCTTAGTTCTGGGACTAGTCTAGTGGCATACCTTTGGACTTTTTCCAGCTTCGTCTTGTGCTTGACAAGGTACGGGCACCAAGCTGGGGCCGCATACTCCATTATTGGTCTTACATATGTGGTGTACAAGATTCTGAATGATTCCTTACACCGGTTCCTGAACGCTGTTCTGATGTTAGCCAGCCTCGCATATGCCGCAGACGTTATTTTTTTTATGTGGGCTTCAGGAGACAGGTTTGGTGTGTTATCAACTCCTAGATCTTTCTCTCTGTTCGTTTCATTAAGTACTTCATCTCCAATTCTGTATCCTGTGTTTGGCCTCCTATTTCCACTGCCTAGTTTCATTACTTTGCATTTACTCGGGTTGAACTTCAACAGCCATTTGTTTGACCATTCACTCAGTCTGTCTAGGTCATCTTGTAGCCTCCTTCTATCGTACCTCAGTTTCAATCCTCCTCATAATTTTTGCATCATCGGCAAACATTGAGAGAAACGATTCTATACCCTCTGGAAGATCATTTACATATATCAGAAACAGTATAGGTCCAAGGACTGACCCCTGCGGTACTCCACTAGTAACGTCTCGCCAATCTGAGACCTCACCCCTCACACTGACTCGTTGTCTCCTGTTACTTAGGTACTCCTGTATCCAACGGAGTACCTTCCCTTTCACTCCAGCCTGCATCTCCAGTTTTTTCACTAGCCTCTTGTGTGGCATTGTATCAAAGGCTTTCTGACAATCCAAAAATATGCAGTCTGCCCACCCTTCTCTTTCTTGCCTTATTTTTGTTGCCTGGTCGTAGAATTCAAGTAACCCTGTGAGACAGGACCTGCCATCCCTGAATCCATGTTGATGCTGTGTTACAAAGTTCTTTCGCTCCAGGTGCTCCACTAGCTTTCTTCGCACAATCTTCTCCATCATCTTGCATGGTATGCAGGTTAGGGACACTGGCCTGTAATTCAGTGCCTCCTGTCTATCCCCTTTCTTGTATATCGGGACTACGTTAGCTGCTTTCCAAATTTCTGGCAGTTCCCCTGTTTCCAGTGATTTGTTATACTTCCAGTGGTTCCTGGTTAGCTATTTCCTCTCTTATCTCTGGGATTTCTCCTTGCTCTAAGGTGAAGACCTCTTGGAATTTCTTATTCAGTTCCTCACACACTTCCTTGTCGTTTGTAGTGAATCCTTCTGCCCCAATCCTTAATTTCATAACCTGTTCCTTTACTGTTGTTTTTCTCCTGATGTGGCTATGCAGCAATTTAGGCTGTCTTTGCCTTGCTTGCGATGTCATTTTCGTATTGTCTTTCTGCCTCTCTTCTCATCCTGACATATTCATTCCTGGCACTCTGGTATCTTTCTCTGCTCTCCAGTGTCCTGTTATTCCTATAGTTTCTCCATGCCCTTTTACTTTGCTGCTTAGCTAGCCTACATCTCTGATTAAACCATGGCTTTCTCATCTTCATTTCACTGTTTTCCTTTTGGACTGGGACAAACTTGTTTGCTGCGTCCTTGCATTTTTGCATGATGTATTCCATCATGTCTTGGGCCGTCTTTTCCCTGAGCTCTGTTTCCCATGCTATATCTGTTAGGAATTTTCTTATCTCCTCATAGTTTCCCTTTCGGTATGCTAACCTTTTGGTTTCGGTATCCCTCCTCGAGTTCAATAACCCTTCTTCAATCAGGTACTCAAACACCAATACACTGTGGTCGCTCATTCCTACTGGGGCCTCAAAACTGATTTCTCTAATGTCAGAGTCGTTCAGGGTGAAGACCAGGTCGAGTCTCGCTGGTTCGTCATTTCCTCTCATCCTTGTGGGTTCTCTGACATGCTGGGTTAAAAAGTTTCTAGTCGCCACCTCCAGTAGTTTGGCTCTCCACGTATCCTCGCCTCCATGCGGTTCCTTGTTCTCCCAATCAATCCTGCCGTGATTGAAGTCCCCCATGATGAGCAGGTGGGATCTATTTCTACAAGCAGAAGAGGCTGCCCTCTCAATTAAAGTGTTAACTGCCATGTTGTTGCTTTCGTACTCTTGACTGGGTCTTCTGTCATTTGGTGGAGGATTATATATTACTGCCACTACTATCCTTGGTCCTCCCATTGTCATGGCGCCTGCTATGTAGTCTCTGAAACCCTCACAGCCCGGGATAGCCATCTCCTTAAAATTCCATTCCTTTCTCATGAGTAGGGCTACTCCGCCTCCTCCCCTACCTTCCCTCTCTTTCCTTATTATTGTGTACTCCTGGGGAAACACGGCATTCGTTATGATTCCAGAGAGTTTTGTTTCAGTGAGTCCAATTACATCTGGGTTCACTTCTTGTGCTGTTTCCCTTAGTTCAATTGCCTTGCTTGTGATCCCATCTATGTTCGAGTACATTGCCCTGAAACTAACTCTCTTCTGCTTGTCCTCTGGGGGGGACCTGTGGGGTCTGGGGTGAGCAGGAGCTGGGAGGATCTGGTATGGGGAGACTGGTGGAGGAGGAAGGGCTTGGGGGGGTAGGGGGAGGTGGAGGGCAGGGGGAGTGGGTGAGGGGGGGAGGGGGGGGTAGGGGGAGTTGGTGAGGGGGGGAGGGTTGGGGGGGTGAGAGGGGGAGGGGTGGGGGGATGGGGGAGAAAGGGGGGTTTGGGGGGGCAATAAAGTGGGGAGGGCTTGGGGGGGGGGGCGTGGGGGGAAAGGGAAGGCTGAGGTGGTTGAGGAAGAGGGGAGGGTTTTGGGGAGTGGTGGAGAGGGGAAGGCTTAGGTAGGGTGGGGGAGAGTGGGGAGCTTAGGGGGTGGGGGAGAATGGAGGGCTTGTGGGTGGGAGAGACGGGAGGGCATGTGGGAGAAGGGAGGGCTTGGGGATGGGGAAGAAGGGAGGTCCTGGGGGGAGGGGGGAGTGGGAGGAGGGGGGTGAGCAGGAGGAGAGGGGTGGGTGGGGGGAGGGGGCCTTAGGTGGGTACTGTGTGTGTGTGTGTGTATGTGTGTACTTACCTAATTGCCTAATTGTGCTTGCGGGGGTTGAGCTCTGGCTCTTTGGTCCCGCCTCTCAACCGTCAATCAACTGGTGTACAGATTCCTGAGCCTATTGGGCTCTATGTGTGTGTGTGTGTGTGTGTGTGTGTGTGTGTGTGTGTGTGTGTGTGTGTGTGTGTGTGTGTGTGTGTGTGTGTGTGTGTGTGTGTGTGCGTGCGTGTGATTGTGTGAGTGTGAGTGTGAGTGGGAGTGTGTGGGTGGGGTGTGTGAGAAGAGAAGGGAGTCAGGGGACTAGTGTATGGAGGGGGGGGTGTAGGCGGGGGGTTGGGGGAGGGTAGGGTGTGTTTGTGTGTATGGTGAGGAGGGGGGGGTACCTAGGGGCGTCAGCCGGTGGCAGGAGGCAGGATGAAGGGAAGGATGGAGGGGGGAGAAAGAGGGATGGAGTGAGGAAGATGGAGGAAGGGAGGGAGCGAGGGAGAGGGGGGGAGGAAATGGAATAAAGATGTGTGTGTGTACTCACCTAATTGCGCATGCGGGGGTTGAGCTTTGGCTCTTTGGTCCTGCCTCTCAACTGTCAATCAACTGGTGTACAGATTCCTGAGCCTACTGGGCTCTATCATATCTACATTTGAAACTGTGTATGGAGTCAGCCTCCACCACATCACTTCCTAGTGCATTCCATTTATTAACTACTCTGACACTGAAAAAAATTCTTTCTAACGTCTCTGTGGCTCATTTGGGTACTAAGTTTTCACCTGTGTCCCCTTGTTTGTGTCCCTCCGGTGCTGAAGAGTTTGTCTTTGTCCACCCTGTCAATTCCCCTGAGAATTTTGTAGGTGGTTATCATGTCACCCCTTACTCTTCTGTTTTCCAGGGATATGAAGATCAGCTCCTTTAGCCTTTCCTCGTAGCTCATTCCTTTCAGTTCCGGAACGAGCCTGGCGGCATACCGCTGAATCTTCTCTAACTTTGTCTTGTGTTTAACTAGATATGGACTCCAGGCTGGAGCTGCATACTCCAGGATTGGTCTTACATAAGTAGTATACAGGGTCCTGAACGATTCCTTACGCAAGTTTCTAAAGGCAGTTCTTATGTTGGCCAGTCTAGCAAATGCCGCTGATGATATTCTTTTAATGTGGGCCTCTGGGGACAGGTTCGGTGTGATATCAACTCCCAGATCTTTTTCTCTATTTGAATCTACCAGGATTTCACCTCCCAGATGATACCTTGTGTTCAGCCTCCTGCTCCCTTCGCCTAATTTCATTACCTTACACTTTCCTGAGTTAAATTTAGCAGCCATTTTCTAGACCATTCCTCCAGTTTGTCCAGGTCATCCTGTAGTCTCCGTCTATCTTCATCCGTCTTGATTCTTCTCATAATTTTTGCATCATCAGCAAACATTGAGTGGAACGAGTCTATACCCTCCGGAAGATCGTTTACATATATTAGAAACAGGATGGGTCCAAATACTGAGCCCTGTGGGACTCCGCTGGTGACATCTCGCTACTCTGATGTCTCCCCCCTCACCGTTACTCGATGTTTCCTGTTGCTTAAGTACTCCCTTATCCACTGGAGCACCTTACCTTTTACTCCTGCCTGATGCTCCAACTGTTTTAACAGCCTTTTATGGGGTACTGTGTCAAAGGCTTTTTGGCAGTCCAGGAAAATGCAGTC
Organism: Procambarus clarkii; assembly: GCF_040958095.1. Classification (NCBI taxonomy): domain Eukaryota; kingdom Metazoa; phylum Arthropoda; class Malacostraca; order Decapoda; family Cambaridae; genus Procambarus; species Procambarus clarkii. Next base: position 3,025,791 of record NW_027189137.1, on the reverse strand, counting down.
GGGCCACCCTTCTCTTTCCTGCCTAATTTTTGTTGCCTGGTCATAGAATTCTATTAAACCTGTGAGGCACGATTTACCATCTCTGAACCCATGTTGGTGGTGCGTTACAAAGTTATTTCCCTCCAGATACTCTACGAACCTTTTCCTCACGATCTTCTCCATCACCTTGCATGGTATACAAGTTAGGGAAACTGGCCTGTAGTTCAGTGCCTCGTGCCTGTCACCCTTCTTGTATATTGGGACTATGTTAGCTGTGTTCCTACTTTCTGGTAAATCTCCTGTTTCCAGTGACCTGTTATACACCATAGAGAGTGGTACACTTAGTGCTTCTGCACCTTCCTTTAGTATCCATGGTGAGATTCTGTCAGGGACAACAGTCTTTGTCACATCCAGCTCCAACAGACACCTTTTGACCTCATCACTGGTGAGGTCAAATTCCTCCAAGGTTGCTTGGTTTGCCTCCTCCTCATTCAGTGAAGGGGCTTCTCCTTGTTCTATTGTGAAGACCTCCTGGAATCTCTTGTTGAGTTCTTCACACACCTCCTTGTCATTCTCTGTGTATCTGTTCTCCCCTTTTCTCAGTTTCATCACTTGTTCCTTCACTGCAGTTTTCCTCCTGATGTGGCTGTGGAGCAGCTATGGCTGGGTTTTGGCTTTACTCGCTATGTCATTTTCAAACTATCTCTCTGCTTCCCTCCTCACCCTGAGGTACTCTTTTCTGGCGCTCTGATATCTCTCCCTGCTCTCCGGTGTTCTGTTATTTCTGTAGTTTCTCCATGTTCCTTTACTCAGTTGCTTCGCTGCCATGCATTCCTGGTTGAACCGTGGGTTTTTCTGTTGTTTTCGTTTTTCTCCTTTTGGACGGGAATAAACCTGTCTGCAGCTTTCTGGCACTTCTGGGTGACACAATCCATCATGTCCTGCACATTTTTGTCTCTAAGTTCTGTTTCCCATGGTATTCCCCTGAGGAAGTTCCTCATCTCGTCATATTTTTCTCTTCGGTAATTTAGTCTTTTTCCCTCTGATCCCATTCTTGGATAGGTTATCCCTACCTCTACCAAGTACTCAAAAGTCAGTACACTGTGGTCACTCATTCCTATGTGGGCTTCAACTTTGACTTCCCTTACTTCTGACTCATTCAGGGTGAATATCAAGTCGAGTCCAGCTGGTTCATCATTGCCTCTCACTCCTGTGGGTTCCTTGACATGCTGGCTCAGAAAGTTCCTAGTGTGTGTGTGTGTGTGTGTTTGTGTGTGGGGTGGATGGTGTATGGTGGTGGGGGGATTGGAGGTATGATCTTTTGATTCTAAGGTGACAGAAACTAGTGCCTACATGAGCCGTATTCGTCAAGATTCTTTACTTTCTTTAGCTAGTATCCAAGACTACTTGTTATACTAAAAACACTGTACACACAAAACCACAAACACTGGAGTGTGTGTATGGGGAGGTTAGGGGAAGAGATATTGGGAGGAAGGGGAGAGGAACAGAAGAGATCTATTTGTGTATGTTTAATGGGGGAGAGGGAGAAGGAGGAGGGTGAGAAATTGGAGGTATGGTCAATGGTCAGTTGTCCAACAGTTGTCAACTAAGTGTCAAAGGCCGCTATCTAGCCAGTTCCCATAGGGTAGTGTTTTGGGTAAGATGGGGTGGGAAAGAAGGGGGTGGGGGGGGTATCCTGTTGCTGGCGTCATGTTTCACATACGTAAAAACCGTTTCGTATTTTGATTTACTCCATCCCTTTACTGTGTGTACTCACCTAGTTGTACTCACCTAGTTGTGTTTGCGGGGGTTGAGCTCTGGCTCTTTGGTCCCGCCTCTCAACCGTCAATCAACAGGTGTACAGATTCCTGAGCCTATCGGGCTCTGTCATATCTACACTTGAAACTGTGTATGGAGTGAGCCTCCACCACATCACCCCCTAATGCATTCCATTTGTCAACCACTCTGACACTAAAAAAGTTCTTTCTAATATCTCTGTGGCTCATTTGGGCACTCAGTTTCCACCTGTGTCCCCTTGTGCGTGTTCCCCTTGTGTTAAATAGACTGTCTTTATCTACCCTATCAATCCCCTTCAGAATCTTGAATGTGGTGATCATGTCCCCCCTAACTCTTCTGTCTTCCAGCGAAGTGAGGTTTAATTCCCGTAGTCTCTCCTCGTAGCTCATACCTCTCAGCTCGGGTACTAGTCTGGTGGCAAACCTTTGAACCTTTTCCAGTTTAGTCTTATCCTTGACTAGATATGGACTCCATGCTGGGGCTGCATACTCCAGGATTGGCCTGACATATGTGGTATACAAAGTTCTGAATGATTCTTTACACAAGTTTCTGAATGCCGTTCGTATGTTGGCCAGCCTGGCATATGCCGCTGATGTTATCCGCTTGATATGTGCTGCAGGAGACAGGTCTGGCGTGATATTAACCCCCAAGTCTTTTTACTTCTCTGACTCCTGAAGAATTTCCTGTGTGTGTGTGTGTGTGTGTGTGTGTGTGTGTGTGTGTGTGTGTGTGTGTACTTACCTATCTGTGCTTGCGGGGGTTGAGCTTTGGCTCTTTGGTCCCGCCTCTCAACTGTCAATCAACTGGTGTACAGATTCCTGAGCCTACTGGGCTCTATCATATCTACATTTAAAACTGTGTATAGAGTCAGCCTCCACCACATCACTGCCTAATGCATTCCATCCGTTAACTACTCTGACACTGAAAAAGTTCCTTCTAACGTCTCTGTGGCTCATGTGAGTACTCAGTTTCCACCTGTGTCCCCTTGTTCGCATCCCACCAGTGTTGAATAGTTTATCCTTGTTTAGCAGGTCGATTCCTCTGAGGATTTTGTAGGTTGTGATCATGTCTCCCCTTACTCTTCTGTCTTCCAGTGTCGTAAGGTGCATTTCCCGCAGCCTTTCCTCGTAACTCATGCCTCTTAGTTCTGGGACTAGTCTAGTGGCATACCTTTAGACTTTTTCCAGCTTCGTCTTGTGCTTGACAAGGTACGGGCTCCATGCTGGGGCCGCATACTCCAGGATTGGTCTTACATATGCGGTGTACAAGATTCTGAATGATTCCTTACACAGGTTCCTGAACGCTGTTCCGATGTTAGCCAGCCTCGCATATGCCGCAGACGTTATTCTTTTTATGTGGGCTTCAGGAGACAGGTTTGGTGTGATATCAACTCCTAGATCTTTCTCTCTGTTCGTTTCATTAAGTACTTCATCTCCTATTCTGTATCCTGTGTTTGGCCTCCTATTTCCACCACCTAGTTTCATTACTTTGCATTTACTCGGGTTGAACTTCAACAGCCATTTGTTGGACCATTCACTCAGTCTGTCTAGGTCATCTTGTAGCCTCCTACTATCGTCCTCAGTTTCAATCCTCCTCATAATTTTTGCATCATCGGCAAACATTGAGAGAAACGATTCTATACCCTCTGGAAGATAATTTACATATATCAGAAACAGTATAGATCCAAGGACTGACCCCTGCGGTACTCCACTCGTAACGTCTCGCCAATCTGAGACCTCACCCCTCACACTGACTCGTTGTCTCCTGTTACTTAGGTACTCCTGTATCCAACGGAGTACCTTCCCTTTCACTCCAGCCTGCATCTCCAGTTTTTTCACTAGCCTCTTGTGTGGCACTGTGTCAAAGGCTTTCTGACAATCCAAAAATATGCAGTTTGCCCACCCTTCTCTTTCTTGCCTTTTTTTTGTTGCCTGGACGTAGAATTCAAGTAACCCTGTGAGGCAAGACCTGCCATCCCTGAATCCATGTTGATGCTGTGTTAGAAAGTTCTTTCGCTCCAGATGTTCCACTAGCTTTCTACGCACAATCTTCTCTATCAACTTGCATGGTATGCAGGTTAGGGACACTAGTCTGTAATTCAGTGCCTCCTGTCTATCCCCTTTCTTGTATATCGGGACTACGTTAGCTGCTTTCCAAATTTCTGGCAGTTCCCCTGTTGCCAGTGATTTGATTATACACCATGGAGAGCGGGAGGCACAGTTCTTCTGCTCCTTCCTTTACTATCCAAGGGAAGATTCCATCTGGACCTATAGCCTTTGTCACATCCAATTCTAGTAAACACTTCCTTACTTCCCCGCTGGTAATCTCAAACTCTTCCAGTGGTTCCTGGTTAGCTATTCCCTCTCTTATCTCTGGGATTTCTCCTTGCTCTAAGGTGAAGACCTCTTGGAATTTCTTATTCAGTTCCTCACACACTTCCTTGTCGTTTGTAGTGAATCCTTCTTCCCCTAACCTTAATTTCATAACCTGTTCCTTTACTGTTGTTTTTCTCCTGATGTGGCTATGCAGCAATTTAGGCTGAGTCTTTGCCTTGCTTGCGATGTCATTTTCGTATTATCTTTCTGCCTCTCTTCTCATCCTAACATATTCATTCCTGGCATTCTGGTATCTTTCTCTGCTCTCCAGTGTCCTGTTATTCCTATAGTTTCTCCATGCCCTTTTACTTTGCTGCTTAGCTAGCCTACATCTCTGATTAAACCATGGGTTTCTCATCTTCATTTCACTGTTTTCCTTTTGGACTGGGACAAACTTGTTTGCTGCATCCTTGCATTTTTGCGTGATGTATTCCATCATATCTTGGGCCGTCTTTTCCCTGAGCTCTGTTTCCCATGCTATATCTGCTAGGCATTTTCTTATCTCCTCATAGTTTCCCTTTCGGTATGCTAACCTTTTGGTTTCGGTATCCCTTCTCGAGTATGTGTATGTGTGTGTGTGTGTGTGTGTGTGTGTGTGTTTTTGCTTGTGTGTGTGTGTGTTTGCTTGTGTATGTGTTTGCTTGTGAGTGTGAGTGTCACGAGGGTCTCCTATGTGTCACACTTCTACCCAGAATGAGCCACTTTGTGAGTCTAAATTTATATGATAAACTGAACAAGATTTCTCTTATAATTAACCTTACTGTACATCAGTTAACTGACAGGAGCAGGCAGTACTCACCGGCCAAAACCGTCCCGCTCACCCAACCATGTGAGTTTATAATGATGTCCTTATGTCGTGGACCTCGGTGGATTCGTCGTCTCTCCACGTGGTGTTGAGTCCCACTCTTCCACTGAGTGTCAGTGGATCGGTGCTGCTGGTTGTTTCAGTATGCTGTATCCTTTCGCCTGTTGTGTTACCGTTCACTAATTTACTGTATCACTGTTCTCTATAGCCCAATTATACCTTGATACAAATATGTAAACATCGGCCTCGTGGCCCTGTGTGGTGACCTGTTGATGTCTGGACTCTCCATACAAGCTTAGTGGTTCGCTATGGTGAACACAAAAGTAGATATTTATATATAACGTGTATATATAGTGTAATAAGAGCAAAAGGAGTATGTTGGGAGGAGCCATTTTGGTGAGGAAGGGAGTGAGGCTGTCGTCTGCTGTGTCACTTGTCATGCAGATTCTGGTGGCCACTATGTTGATTGGACATCATACCAGCTTTGTTGTACAATTATGTTGAATAAAACATGTAGATACGTATATATAACGTGTGTGTGTGTATATAGCGTATTAACAGCATAAACAGTATAGTGGGAGGAGGATTTTTGGTGAGTGAGGTAGCATGGTATGCTGGCTGTGGTATTGGCGGCCACTATATTGTTTGGACACCATACCAGATTAGTAGTACATTTGGTTTACACATTTTTATTATATAAATATAACACATTACACACTATTGAATTATATTACTGCAAAAAAGTGAGAAAAAATCAGAGACATTGAAATAATTAGGTAATAATGTCGTTGTGTCAACTGTTGCCTGCCGCGAGGTAGAGAAGACTGTCAGAAAACGCTTACTCTGTCAACGCTTTAATTTTGCCAGACTTTCCCGCTTTATTGCAGCCAAAATATGTCACCTACGATTTGATTTTGATTTTCCCATGATCAGGGAACACAAATGAGCATTTTTATATGATGAAACAAAAATTTTTAATAATATAATTTCTTGCGCCTGGTGGTGTTGAAGGCTATTAAGGCAAGCGCCTCCCAGGGGTTATTGATTAAGTCTACCGTTTAATTATGGTAAGATTTAAATATAAAATCCCTCAAAATGTGTGAAGGGAAGTTTACTGGTGAAAAAAGTTATAAAATGCATTCTGCTGAAATGTAATATATACAATTATTTAATTTTATAATTATTAATCAAATCAATTACAGGTAGATTTCCCCCAAATAATTTATGGACCTTCGAACTGGATGAACCAGAAATGCTACACTGGTTCATCATGTACAGAAATTACTGGATCTTGAGCAACAAATATAATTTACAAGCCTTTGAACCTAGATGGGTACTTAATGATCCTAGATCACACTGGTCCATCAAATTAAATAAACCAGTCCAATGAATCAATAATATATTAAACACATATCGCCAGTCATAGACTGGTCAGTAGCCTAGACTCACAGCCGTTTCGTGGAGCTTATCCACCAAATTCGTGGAGTGTGATATCCATGAAGTTTTATCACATAAATTAAATAAAACCAAATTGTGGCTTTATTTTTACAGAGTTTATCTACTAGATTGTTGTGTTTAATTTCCCGAAAGGTCACTAATAAAATAATTATTACTACCAAAATAACACCGGTGGTTAATGAGAGGCTACCAACAACAATTGTGTATATAATTTATCTAAGAAGAAAAGTATTTAAAATATAAACTAAAACTCCAATTAAAATATATAGCACTTTGTGTCTATTACACAATATTTTAGCAGCTAGATCCCAACCCCTTTTTAGGGAAGGATTTTACCATTGACTAGTGATGTTGGAAATTTCCAACACTAATAAACTACTATTGTATTATAATAAATCATTATCATTATATACTAACTACAGTAGTTACTACTTTCACTAACGGTAGTGTCAACATAAATTAACCATTGCATCTGCGTATTAATGCTAGAATTCCCATGAAATCGAGTAGCAACATTGCGTCAGATAATGTCCAGTTAGACACATTTATTACCAATGGATTAGAGAATTGAATGTGGTTATCTAAAATTATCAGTATTCCGTGTAATAATTACCTACGGATAATATAACTCCCAATAATCTAAAACCGAGAGTTATTCACTGAAATAGTTATGTGGTAGCAGTTTTCTCTGTTACGTGCGAATGCCATGGAGAAAATAAATTCTTCTCCATTTCTCGTTTAATACCATAAAACGAGAATATGACAATATTTAAATCCCTATAATTGCAACTCAGTTCTTGTTAACGTATTAAATCCATAATTGCCCGGAAAAGAATTATTCGTGATTAATAATTTCTGTGGTGAATGCGAGAGACGGGTTGAGGGAGGCGGCGACGCCATTGTGCGAGAGAAGGCATCTCTGGCGTGAAGAGTGGCGAGACACGTGGTAGTGACTGGGGAATTTATCGGCAAGAATTACGTTGATACTCGGTCAATAGTTAATAATTACTTATTAACGTGTTCTATAGTGCCCAGCCAGTTAATAACGCGTCAACAATTGAAGCCAAGACCGTAATTACATGTACACAGCAGTGGACGTCAGGGACTGGCTGACGCGGTTCCGGCAGACCTCAGTATTTAATACGCTCATGTTAAGTATATGTTTCTCGTTTGATGCATCATCCTAGATTATATATTTGTGAGTAGTCTGTCGTCATATAGCGATGATACCCAATATACAACGTTAGTAAAATTTCGAAAATTTCCTCCGTTTTCATGAATATTGAAAATAAAACGTAGCCTATTCAAATGCTACTTAAATTTCTCTAATTTCAGCAGTGTATACGAGGAGTCATCAAGTTGTTTCTCATCATTCGTGATATTCACCTCGGGTTCTTTCTTTGTAGAGATCCTGTGACCACGAGGACGAATGACGAAATGATGTTACAGAAATCATCTTAAAGCCAAGACATTTTTTCGTACAAATTTATTTAATATGATTATTGATTCTTATATAATTCCTGTAGAATCTTTACAGTGAATAGATTATTACCAGAAATGATGATTGGTAATTAATGTGTTTTGCTCTGACTGTTGCTCAGTAATTCATGATCTTTAATATTCACAATTTGAGTTCTCATATTTTGAATCTATAGTAGTTTAGATTTATTAAATCCTTTACTCAACAATGAACTGGTGGCGAACCACACTGGTTCCTAGATATATATGAATTTCTAGAAATACCCCCCAATGTAGGTCTTTGAGGCTCTGACTTTAATTAATTAATAATACATTCCATTCATTATTTCAAGTGATTATTCTCTTAATGATTATCCATAGACACTGGTTCTCTAGTGTTATTCTAATGATCACTTCTATTAGTTTTCCCTCTTTTCTCAAAAATGGGTGGTCCTTCGATTTATTAAATCCAATAAGTAAATAATTGAATATATGAGTCAAGCCCCAGATATCCCACAAGTGTTGAACTAAATACTGATCAACCTAGTCCCATTTATATTACCATAGCCTAGTGTTGTACTAAATATTGAACAACCTAACACCATTAATTAATTATGCAGGCCCTTATATCTGGTGGGATCAATACCAGCACAAGTTGTGTTGTGTATCAATAATTATTTTCATATTTTATATATTTACCTATAATCATTTCACCGTTTAGTGTTAATGAGTGTCTCTGTACCAACCAAGCATGATAAAGAAAGGCTAACTTGCAGTACTCCTACAGGGACACACCTCCTATTTACTGGCAATCAGGGATAAAGAGATGCAATCACCTGTTCGACACACAAAGAAGACAAGTAGTAGTAAGGAGGGTATACAAAGTGGATAGGCACCTGGTGCCACATGAAGGGCCAGATTTTACACATACTAATGAGTTAGTATGTTATTATGCCGTATTTTATTATATATCATTTAAATACATTGCCCAATTGCAATATTCTTATGTCCCTTTGTACAAAAAACTGACAACCACATTTTTTTCTCTCTCCTTTGTTTCTATTCGGATTTTGTTGTGACTTCTACATCTTGGAGAACGCAAGTTGTAACGAAATTGGTCAACATGTTAAATCGCGCACCCCGCGCGCCACCCCCTCTACTATACGATTTGGGTCCCAGCGTTTCACGGGAGCGCGCGTTAATTCCGAAAAGTGTATACTCTCTTCAACTTTCTCACCTCAATTCTCGTTCTACGAGATTAAATTTGGTATCATTGTGTTCGAAATAGAATTCTCTACAGTACTAAATGCATATAAACTCCAAAATCCCGGCTAATTACCCGCAGCAAGCAGAGAAAGTGCGAACGAGTTACCCAGGAGCTCGCAAACGCGATAAAATGTTTTCGCTATTTTCACTCTAGTCACCTCAATTTTTGTTCTAGGTCTTTCATTTTGGTCTCAATGGGTTCGCAATAGAATTCTCTAGAGTAACATTAGCATATAAAATAAAAAACCTAGTCACGCTCCAACCGCCGACGAGTTGAAGATGAGCCATGTGTTAGCCAGGAGTGAGCTCTCAGACGCCTTCCAGCTACACTCCCAATTCCCGCCCACAAATGTTTAGTATTATTTCCTGGTGATAATCTCAATTTTCGTGTTACAGCGCTCATTTAGGTATGAAAATGTTCCTAATAGAATTCTTTAGATGGATGTTGCAGCAGAAGCACCACTAGTGATAATCACAGCCTCGTCTTCTGACTCAGAAGATGAAGGTAAGTCTGCAGGTACAGGTGAAGTGAATACTGGGCGCCTCACACCTGAAGGTCCTGCTGTTGGAGGTCTGGGTGTTGATGGTCCTGGTGTTGCAACATTGGCTCCAGTGGCATTGACATCAGCAGCATGTGGGATGTCATCGTCTTCCTCAGACCAGTTACTAGACTTATAGAACAATAGTGCAGCAATGACTTGTTCGTGGAAATGGAGTAATGTCAGTTTCCTTCTATCTGTTGTGTAGTAGTTATACATCACAAAAAGCATTGTAGATAGCCATTTGCACAAAATAAAAGGTCATTTTCTTCGTCCATTTGTGTGTTTTCCTTGTGAAGTGATAATATTTGATCATTTGGTCAAAGTGATCAACACCTTTCATGTTTGTATTGTAGTCACAGATTGCATTCGGCTTGTTGACAGTTACCTGCTGCACTGAGGTTGTTCCATCACGATTCCGTACTCGTTTTCTGCGTTGAACCTGTTGTGATTCTGCATTGTGGCAATTTGTTATGAGTGAAACAATTCGTTTATCTTTCCACAAAATTATGAAAGTATTGTCCTTGCGTTTGAATAAAGTTTTATCTACTGGCACTTTACCCTTTGCTTGCATCTGAAGAGATTTAGGTGCACCACGCTGCAGTCTGAGGGTACCACAGGTGTATACCCCTACTTGAAGCAGTGCCTCACTCAATCTGACCGAATTGTAATAGTTGTCCATATATAAATGGTAACCTTTATCCTTCAGTGGTTCAATCAAGGCCATAACTGTGTCAATCGTCGTTTTCCCAACTCCTGAATAGATTTCAAAATCATAAATGTAGCCACTGGTGGCTTCAGCTAGCATGTAGAGCTTTATTCCGTATTTATCTGGTTTATTGGGATTATAGGTCTTGAAAGATAGACGGCCACGCCATGGCATTGTCCCTTCATCCAAACTCAATTTTTTATTGGGGATGTATATTCTCTTGAATCTATTCAGGAGATATTGCATGAGTGAGCGAACTTTGATAAGTTTGTCAACTCCTTGGCCTGGTGGTATGGACTTATTGTTATAAACATGGAAATATTTAGCAATCATTTCAAATCGCTTACCAGTGATGAAGGTGTGTTGAAACAAGGTATGTGCCAGAATCTGCTTGTTTGCCAATACATTCTAAGTCTTGGCAAAGGGCAAATACCCATCAAGATCGTCAGTCCCAAATATCTAGCAATTTCTTTCACTGTCACTGGTTGCCATCTGTGCTTTGTCCTTTGCCCAGTACCTGCCTTACTTTGGGAAGCATATAAATTTGTTTCATAGGCAATATATTTCAGCAATTTTTGAGTCAGAAAGAGTTGAATGAAACCAAGAACAGTGGAAGGTACAGGAACAGTCAAGCCGGGTGTACCTGTAAAATTGTCCAAAAAGGGTGCAGTATTGTCACTACACCATCCATCATCAAAATCTGTTGGTGCTGGGGTACGTGTGGTACGCCTGGCTCTGGCACGAGCTCCAGTACCGCGCCGTGCCCGAGTGGCAGTCTCGACCTCAGATTCCTCACTTTCATCACTATCAAAATCCTCATCGGTCGTCTCTGTTTCTAAATGTTCACTACTTGCATCAGTATCAATACCGACATCAGTTTCATCACTAGATGACCCAGACAAATCGTCAAATACAGCCTGAAACTTAGAAGGGAGTTAGTCTCACATGCTTGTACTTCTTCTGTACACTAATCAGCTTCTGCTTTTCACGCCTTTCTTTCGCAATTTTCTTCCTGGAAGGGCCTTGTTCATGATCACTATCCATCATGGAGTAAGCGTAGATAGTTTCTAAAGCCGCAGTAAGAAATATAGCCACGGAAAATAGCCGAAATGTTCACACGTTTGAGACGCGAGGGGAGATGACACCGGTCACAACAGTGGAGCGAAAACAATGGGCCAACGGCGTGTGCCGCGCCGCCTGCGGGCCACTAGGCGCAACCCAAAAAATGGGAAGACATCGGCGCGCATTTTAAACCCAGTCACAAAAAATCGGATAAAAACCTGATTTTTGGCGAATATTTAAAGTGGATGACGCAACACTGCGTCATCCCCGGCATTACCGACAGGAAATGGATGACGCAATGCTGCGTCATACCCAGGCGAAAGTGTAATATTAATAATGTTATATAACATATGTAACAAAATAACAGGTGGCAGAATTTGTGACTAAATTTTTGGGGGTAGATATATTTACAGATTTCAAATTCTATTATCTTTGCCTCTTTAGGTTGTATTGTTGAATGAGGACCATATTAGGGTCTTATTACTTTTATATGGGCAATAGTTTCCACAATATATATGTTTGTTAGAAGAACATAAGAATGAAGGTAATTACAGAAGGTCTGTTGGCCCATATGAGGCAGCTCCTATTTATGTCCACCCAGTCTCATTCATATATATGTCGAACCTACTATTAGACAGTTAAGGAGCACAGTGTCTGTTATACAGTTATCCCTAACGTATACCTATATTTTTTTTTTTTTGGGGGGGGGGGGGAAGTAATGTAAATATGGTGAGAATCGGTCAGAAACTGAATTTTTTATCAGGTCTCAAATTTAATATTCCTGTTTTAGAGATAATTGAAGTTGAAGTTATTGAAAATGAATAATTCGAATAATGCTAAGGTATATGGATGCCTTAGAATTAAGAACTTTGCACATAGTGTGTAAATATGGTGGGAATCGGACAGATGCTTAATTTTTTACCAGGTCTCATATTTGAAATCCCAGTTTTAGAGATAATTGAAGTTGAAGTTATTGAAAATTAATATGGTAGTTCTAATTAAAGAATTTTCTTGTATGTTTTAGTAAACATTTCTTGGGATTTGTACTCGAGTGTGTGAAAGTTATAGGTCAATATGTGTTTAGATGAAGTTTAGGTTTATGAAAAATCAATTCTAATGATATTGTTGAACAGACAACTGTGCACTTTATATGTAAATATGGTTCGAATAGATCAGAAACTCAATATTTTTATGCTTATTACAGTTGAAACTCTAGTTATAGTCATAATTGAAGTTGAAGTTATCGACAATGAATAATGTAGTATTCATTAATTTTCTAGTATGTTTTAATAAGCATTGTTTAATATTCATACTCAAATATGTGAAAGTTGTCAGTAAATATGTGTTGAAATGATGTCAAGAAAAAATAACCCAAAAAAACAAATATAAAGGTAATTATAATAATTAAAATTATATAGGGGATATATTTAGGGGTCTACTTTATGTAAGTGAAAAGTCCTGATCTTGTCCCTAATCATCGAAACCACCAAAAGAGGCAAAGAAAACTGAGCTTGAAATCTGTGAAAAAGTAAGCCAAAAAAAAATCAAAGTTCTGCAAGTTGTAACTGATTTATTTGTTGACCAATTTAATTTTATCTTCACATAGGTAGGGACGGTTATACACTCTCCAGGATGTAGAAGTTACACCAAAATTTGATAATAAACAAAGGAGAAAAAAAAAAGTTAAAAGAAATTTCTCCTAAAAAAAAATATTTGGGGACATTGGTGCAAGTAACAGATATTAACATTGGGCAATGTATTTATATGATGTATAACAAAATATCATACTTACTCCTTACTATGTGTGTTGTTAAGTATTACGTAGCAATGATATAATGGCACCAGCTGCATATCCTCCTTATGGAAACTTCTAACTATTTTTCTTCTTATTTGTACGTCGGACAGGTGCTTGTATCTCTTTATTACTGCATTATTCTTCAGTTCCTGTTATTAGGAGCTGTTCCCCTTATCAACAAAACGTTCTTCGGTTTAAAAAATTCGTCTAAAATAAATTTCTGAAAATATTTTAATGAAACTTTCACGACACTGAAGATAATAAGATTGAGATTTGTTTAACATTTATAAGTAATTTTTACATAATTCGTTTATTTTTCGCTTCTTGACCCCTAAGGCTGAGCAGCCTACGGGTTAATGTACAATAACCTCGGAGGTAGTATTTTAGCCTGGTGATATAAAACTGACCCTTGGCTACTATCGTTAGTAATTGCTCAAGATTATAAGCAAGTACCCTACTTACATTAGGAACAATATAATAGGCCCTGTAAATTCCCACCAAGCAGTCAACACAGCTGATCTAGAAACAAAACTGAAAAGGACCCAAAACGACATAAGGGTCACTTAATGTTACGGCCCTATTGGGTCGCAACTGGGTTCTTTCTCTGATGTTAGTAGAGTTTGGGTATCCGGCCCCAAGCTAGTAGTGGCTTTCAAGGGGTGTGTTCCGTAACGCAAGTAAATTAAAGGGGAAGGGATACAAATTCTCTAAATTAAATATATAATTACCATCACCAATAAATAAATATATAAATTATCACACGGGGGGTATAAACACTATAATGTACAGTATGGTCTTCCTCTGAAGACGCGGAGTGTTCCACGGTGCTCAACGATGCTTAGCCCTTGGTCCTCTTCTTGTGGCCTCACGATGAATCCGTAGATTCTCTAGACGAGTCTACCCCGGCCACAGGCCAGCCAAATCATAGTCCCACTGGGTGCACCGTCGTGGAGGCCTCCAACCACAAATCCAGCCTGTAGCTGGCAGGTTCCAATCAGCTACGCTGCGTAGGCCACTCCACGACCGATACTAGGGTTGCGAGCCCTAGGCAGGAGCCTCGTGTGATTCCACAGATCACTATCCTCACCACAACACCCCAGTGGCTAGTCTTCTCCGCTAGTCAGCCCCGGGTACGACAATCCCTGGTTCTGCCACCTCACAGGCAGGCTAACACAACAGTGTTCATCCGGGGGGTGACTCACAGCTTCTATAGCAAACTCGTGGCGATACTACGGCTGCCTTGGGTAGACTGATCCAACGTCCACTACAGCAGTCCCAGGTCGACTCTGTAATCAGACACGTCATCAGTACTGGTTACACTCTAGGGCACCTCAATTACAGGCTTAGACGCAAACGCCCACCTATCCACTCCATAGATGGCGTTGCTGTCTAAGCGTCACCTCACCAGAGGTCAGCAGCGGCTATGTTACGAGCTGATTAGGACGGGAAACCAGCCCCTGTGGCCGGTATATCCCGCCCTTGCTAGATGGCATCGTCCATTTGGAGGGGTTTTTGGGAGCTGACCGGCAGATGGCGTTGTCGTCACTGCTCCGTGCTAGGACGCTGGGCTTGGGTCCGTAACACTTAACAAGACAGATTAATAAATGCCATGATCTGTCACAACAAACTCCAGTTGAACATATTGAACTAAAAACCTACTTGCAAGTTGCAACAAGTATGAGCAAGTCAAACGCCAAACAGAAAGTATTTGGCTGAATTTGCCAACACCAATGCAAGTACTGGTGTATTATATGGTATTATGGATGATCTGGCAAATTATGAGGATGACACTCAAGCCAGGTTAAAGCCTTTTGTCAAATTAATTGCCCAGAGTAAAGCCACAAAAATAGCTGCAACTAATACTACTCAACCAGAAGTTAAACGACCTTCAGTCAGTTTACCCACATTCTTTGGAACTGAGGATGAAAATTGGGAAAACATCTGGAATTAATTTGTTGATGCTGTGGATTCTAAACCCAAAATTCTTAAAACCACCAAATCACACATACCTACGCAGTCAACTTAAAGGTGAAACTGAAAAGGTGGTAACAAATTTAACCCTAAATAGTGACAGCTATGATCTTGCAGTTCAGCTCCTTAAAGATAATTATGATAACACAGAGCGAGCTGTCACACATTTAGTTTAAAAATTTTTGACTTGCCCCCAACTAATGAAACCACTGACTAACTCCAAGCCTTCAGATTGTAGCTTGAGTCATTACAAAAAGCACTCAGCCATAAGGTTGATATAAATAGTGCTGAGTGGTTAACTAAAGTTAACGTATGATGCAAATAACCCAGTGAGACTATGGATAGGTTGAGTTCCCTGTATAGCATATATTCTCTGACAGTTCAAGAGATTACAAAAGGTTTACGCTCTGTTGTAGAATGACAGCGAGCAAATACAGATAGTAAACCAACAACCAAACCCTCGTTAATCACCAATAATAAACCATAGAGTATACCCAGTACTGTAACTAAACATAAAACATCTAACTCCTCTCCACAAGGGAAATTTGGCAGTGTGGGCACATATGCATTGTGGTCCCTCAGAGTCTTGTAGCGAGTAGATTAGGCCACTCATATACTAGCTCCAAACTCATTAGCCTAATGAGAAAGTAGCACAACTCTCAGTAGCACTAATGACTAAACTCAAACCTTTTCTCTAATTACAGTTAACATTCCTTCCATCCTTCCAACCTATTGTAGGATGATGAGGGGAGGTGTGGTCTAAACATATAAGCGATCGAGAAGCGAATAATCATGAGAATAATTTCCACAAGTGATTCAGTGAACTTCAGTTCATACGCTTGGGAGTTTCTAAACACTTTCTACCTCAAGAATGTAGCACTCGACATATTCAGTTCTAACCGACCCCAAGACGCTTCAACTTCGATACAGAGCAGACAGTAAACTCCGACTGCATCGAACTCTGTGTCAAAGCCAAAGCATCTTGGGGTCGGTTAGAACTGAATATGCCGAGTACTACATTTTTGAGGTAGAAAGTGTGTGGTAACTCCCAAGTGTATGTAGTGAAGTTAACTGAATCACTGTGAAAATTGTACTGATGATTACACACTTCTTGGTCGCTTATATGATTGGACTACACCTCATCTAAACCTAATCCAATAGGTTGGAAGGAATGTTAACTGTATTTACGGAAATGATTTGAGTTTAGTCATTAGTGCTACTGAGAAATGTTCTTCTCTCTCATTAAGCTCATGAGATTGGAGCGAGTATATTATTGGCATAATCTACTAGCTACAGTCCACAGTTACTGTTTCACCCAAGGTGGTGACTCCCAAATGTGCTGTAGGCTGGATTACATGTTTATTCTGTAATGAAGAACATTCCATATACCACTGCACTAATTACCTTGACCGTACTACACGTGTAAAGCGACTCAAGGAATTGCATAAATGCACTAAGTGCCTCAGGTTGTTTAACACCGATACCTGTACAACCCAACTGCAAACCTTCAACAGGTGCGATAAAGGGCAACACTACTCAGTACTGTGTGGAGACATAAAATTAAAGTTCCCAAAGCCAAGGTGGAGGAAGAGGCTTCCATCACCGTCCTGTTCTGCAAAGAACGAAAGGATATAAGTGCCATGTCGACAAAGTCTAAGAAAAATGTGACTTTGCTAACTGCCCAGCTTACAATAGAAAAACAGTATGACTGAGGTCAACACCCACGAATTTTTTGACCAACGGTCCCAAAAAACATTTGTCACCCAAGAAGTGGCAGATAACTTAAAATTGAAACCTTTTGCACAGGAAAAACTAAATATAACAGGGTTCCTGACCAACACAGGACCCCACGCCTGAAAGTGGTCCAACCATTAGTATATTTAGGCGGTTATGTGCGACCTGGACAAGCCATTGTAGTAGACAAAATCCTACCCGACCAATATGATCATGGTCTAGGGACAACAGCCAAGTAATTACAAGAAAGGGGAATTAAGTTGCCTGATAACAAAATCACGTCTGACCATTCTTCAGCATTGGATTCCTTGTACGTTCAGAATATTACCATAAATTCTCACTAGACAGTTCATCACTCTAAAAAGCAGGAAATGAACCTGTTATTGTCTGTGGGAGGCAATTTGCTCACTGGTTCAGGTTTGAGTTTGAAACAACCCACATCTTTAGACAACCAACATGTCAACCTAGAGATGGTGGCGTTACTAGGTTGAGAACAGTCACCACTTAAATTTAGAGACTTGTCTCTGAAGATTCAGAGAATTCGGAGATCCCTCTGTACATAAATTATAAAATCTAGCCACCATAGGGATCGTCCCTGAACAACCTAGACCAGATGACGACTGGACATACAATCAATACCTGGACTCATTTGTCTACTGGGACAACCAATACTGGGTCAGGTTACCATGGAAGCTGAATCATCTTTAGATGCCAGTAAATCATTTCATGATTTACTGGCATCAATTAAGGTCTTAGGTATTGCACTTAAATAGTCAACCTGGGAACCTGAAATTGTATCAGGGCATAATACAACAACAACTCGATAACAACTTCATCGAAGTTGTAACCAATGATGGCCCCAAGGAAGGACACTATTGTTATGACCCCCAGGTACCCAAGTGAGGTAGGTGCCTTGTGAGAGTTATTCTACCCACCTGACTATAGTTAGAAGTCTGGGAAAGAAACTGAATAGAGTAAACGTCGGTGAATTAGGACCGAAAAGAAAACCAGCAGAGGACAAGCACCTTATAGAAGTGAGTGAGAGTCAAAATGTCAAAATGTTGACATTTTGTTACGTGACGTGACGCAAATGGAAGTCGTAATGCGTCACTTGAGTTGCTACAGTCGTCAGGAATGGACGTACGTCGGATTCCTCCTGGGAAGAAGGAACAATATAGTTCCCAGTTTAGTGGGTGAGTGAAGGCTACATATTACAAAGTGTGAGGGAAATACCTGGGACGTCGTAAGTCATTTCTCAGTGATCAGGAATAATATTAGGGACGGCCTGAAGCCTACTTGATGGTCGTATACGCTGTGGACCCTAATGTGTGTTATTCTTCGGGTGGAAGACAGTAAGCAGGTGTTTCTCTGTGAAGCCTGCCACGCGACATCGTGCTCTCATGACAAGACTGAGGGGAAGCTTCGAGAGGCAGTCCAAAAGGATTTTGGTGGACGATCAAGCGTAGCGCCATTTTGGAGCGCCCAGAGCAAGTGTCGCCAGATCGTCACTTTCTGCACTGAGTGCACTTAATTAGTTGATAGATAGTTTATTATTAATCGATCGTGTTCCTGGAGATAATAAGAGACGTTTACGAACATTTGTTAGATATTTCATGAAGATAGTAAGAATATATAAGGAATTAGAGATGATGGGACATGTTGGAGGTGAGAGTGACGCATGCTTGCTCTCCGGAGGTCAGTGGGCGACCAAGCAGGGTTGCCAGATCCAAACTGCTGAAAGTAGCGAGCTGAAGGTCTAAAAGTAGCGAATTTGTAATAAGAATAACCCAATTTTTTGTTTAGTGACTAATACGGGTTTCAAAGTAATATATTATGATATATAGAGTACATAAAACGATTTTAATTGTTTTGTTAATATTATCTCTGCATATATATATTTAATCAATATGATAATAGGATAACTTACCAATATTTACTGTATGAAGCATAATGGGTGTGAAGTCCTTCCACGTCTTTACAGTTGAAGATTACCAAGATCTTGATCTGCATCCACAACCTCGTTCTTGTATATTGCAGACTCATATTTAAGCATTGACATGAGTGGTTCAAATGACGAGCAACAAGTTACATATTCTTAAAGATATGTTTTAATTCTCAAGATTGATGTCAAAAGCTCAAGTCCCATTCGATTTCTCAGTTTAGTTTTCACAGACGTTACTCTCGAAAATACCCGTTCAACCAGGGCATTACTGATTTGCAAGCTGTATATTTTCAAGGCAAACTGGGCGAGGTCAATCAGTATAGGATCGCCAGCAGCGTTCTTAACAGTTATTGTCTTGGTCTAAAGTGACGATTCAGATGTCGGAATTTGTCCCTCACATATGTTGGACTAGTCAATGGTTAACAGTAGGGGCCGCTGACTTTCAATTTCACTAAGCTTAGATTGGTCAGCTAATACTAATGTTAGTTTTGAAAATAGTGGCCGTGTGTGGCTAAGGCATATGACAGGTAACAGATTTTTCACCTTTTTTAAAGTTTCAACATTACTAAGAATACGAGAAAGAAGCTATTTGCAAGCTTTCGCTAAAAAATTATCGCATCTTTCTTGAATATTTTGAAACTTTTCCTGGGTTATATAATTGTTTTGTCTGTTAGTGGCCAGAAGTGTTGAAAATTCGTAACCAAAGTCAACTTTCTCCAGGGGCAGATACATAGAAATGTAGTCGAAATTAACATGAAGCTTTCATGATGAGGATGCACGATTCTTCTGAGTATTCCAAGAGTGAATTTTTCTAAGACAGTGTGAAGGCTACACTGATCTGCTTCATCTTTTTGATAAAGTAAATTCATCCTTTCAAAATCATTTAGGATTGGTTTGAGACATGTGAAATATAGCCCATTGAAGGGATCAGCGTACATTGAAAATAGTTGCCTTGTAACATATTTATCACAAGAGGAAAAAAGCTATTTGGTAATGAGTTGTTAAAGAATCCCACTGATCTAACAGCCGCTTTACACTACCACTCCTTGCCAACCATCGTCTTCCTGACAAAGGTATTAACTGTAAGGGATCTTTCCAATCATTTATCAATCTGGAAATTTCTAGATAACTTTCTCCCCTTAATGAAGATCTGTTTAACCAGGTGTAGCTTTTGGGATAAAGTATTAATGACAATTAAGGTTGGGAAATCTATGGCCCCTGGGGAGGATTGATTACCTTGCCTTGCGGTTACTTTTTCTTTCGAAGATTCCTAGTATCAACGTCCCCCGGGGCCGGTCTGGGACCAGGCCTCCTGGGGTAAGTGGTCTAGTCAGTCAGGCTGTTGGACGCAGCTGTGATTTGTACACATTATATTATTAAAGCATAAATAATCATCATTGAGTTTTTTAATATTAATAGCCCAAAGTAGCCCAACTTGCTTTTAAACTAGCCCAAAAAGTCGCAAGTAGCGAAATTAAAAATATGGGAGCGCGGGGTTCTCAAAAGTAGTCCAATTCGCTACTTGAAGCCCAATCTGGCAACCCTGCGACTTGGGGGCTTGGCCCCAGGGGTACGCCTCAAACGTTGATTTCGGTGTGAACTCGCCTAGGAATGGGGGAGGACCCATCTCAGAAAGACCGGTAAGGAGATGTCGGATGGCGATATTAATGTAAATATATATTAATTATGTGTTGCTAGGGAAATTGTTATTAGGGTTTGGTAATGGAATTAGGTTTGTGTGGGGGGAGAAGTTCGTGAAGGAGCTCCGTGTCTGATGAAAATTACATGGTGAACTTCAGTAGTGGAGCAGAGCTTCAGTGTTAATATAGAACTTCGAGTGCAGTGGATCTACACGTGTCGTTATTGAAGCTGCTTAGAGGAACTTCACAGACATTGAGTGGGATTTCAAGTAGCAGCAGATATTGGAGAACTGCAGGAGTACCTACCTAATATTTTGAGGACCCAAGGACAGTCGTTCTTAGTGGTGGGCCTCAGGACATAGAACGGAGGATTGTAGAGACACTTTGATATGTATGCAGGAGTGCATGAGTACATATGGCGTGAGTGAAGCAATGCAAGGTGAGAAAATCTAATATTTCTTGTTGAAGAAATTCTTTATATTCTAGTTAGGCAAACCAAGCAGTGAGGAGGCAGTAGGCTAAGGGCTGAAAACTGAGCAGCAGCCTAGTGCCGTTTATTTGAGCAGGCACACACACACACACATATATATATATATATATATATATATATATATATATATATATATATATATATATATATATATATATATATATATATATATATATATATATATATATATATATATATAAATTGCTCCTCGAAACTCAGCCACAGCTCAGGCCCTGCAAAGCAAGCACCCACCCAGAGCCCCTCAAGGCGACAACATCGTTCCACCATCAGCCGACACCATTTCAGACCCATTAACTGTTGGTGAATCTGAGGTCTACAAAGCAGCCCTTTCTTTTCCACCTGGGTCAGCAGGCGGCTTTACAGGGTTAAAACCTCGACATATCAAGCAAATATTAAATCCTGCGGTTGGTGATGCTGCACAAGATCTTCTTATGGAACTCACAAGGTTCGTCAACATGTGCCTGGCTGGTGATATACCTGAGGTCATCAGGCCTCTCTTTTTTGGTGCCTCCCTCTGTGCTCTCAAAAAAAAGGACGAAGGAATCAGGCCAATCGCTGTTGGCAACACTCTCCGACGCCTGATTGCCAAGGCTGCTACGAGGGTTGTCAGCCAGCAAGCGGCTGAATTGCTGAAACCAATCCCGCTAGGATTTGGAATCCCCCAAGGCTGTGAAGCGGCTGCCCATGCAGCACGAGCATACATCACCAACATTTCTGATGAAAAGGCCCGGCTCAAACTGGACTTTAGGAATGCCTTCAACATGGTAAGAAGAGATGCAGTATTTTGTGCCGTGCATCGCCATTTCCGGCCCCTCTACCCGTTCATACTATCGTGCTACAGTGGCGAGTCAAAACTGCTCTTTGGTGAACATGAAATCAGATCATGTGAAGGTGTTCAGGAAGGTGATCCTCTTACTCCCCTTCTTTTCTGCTTAGTCTTAAAAGAAATCACCGAAAGCTTGTCCAGTGAGTTCAACATCTGGTTTTTGGATGATGGCACTATAGCTGGCAACATAGACCACCTCTTGTCAGATATCAGGAAAATAAGGGATCAAGAAGTAAGCCTGGGCCTCATCCTGAACCCTTCCAAGTGTGAAGTAGTCTCCTCCTACCCAGACATTGTAGCTAGAATAAGGTCTGCCTTGCCTGGAGCCCATGTCATTAGGGCCGAGAACAGCACCCTCCTTGGAGCCCCCCTCGGGTCTAACGCCATTGAGGAGATCCTCGACAAGAAAATCGCAGACCTTAGGAGGATGGAAGACAGAATAGGTGACATCAATGCCCACGATGCCTTTTATCTCCTCACCAAATGCCTATCCCTTCCGAGGCTAACCTACTTTCTGAGGTGCGCCCCATCTTATGACAACCGAAAGCTTGAAGAGTATGACCTCTTACTGAACACCATGCTGGAAAAAATTGTTAACCTCTCCCTCAACGAACGCCAGTGGAAACAAGCCACTCTTCCTGTCAGGCTCGGTGGCTTGGGTGTCCGCACCGCCACTTAAATTGCTGTCCCAGCCTTCCTGTCTTCCTCCTCAGCATCAGATGACCTGGTTAAGGAAATTCTACCTGACACCCTGAGTGATGTAGCGGGGATACAGGACCCCCACTACACGGAATGCGACACGAAATGGGGTGCCATGACAGATCCAGCACTCAGACCAGCCATGCCGAAAGCCAAGAAACAATCCAGTTGGGACAGTCCCATTGTTGACAAAGAAGCCACAGCTTTGCTGGAGGCAGCAACAACCCCCAGTGATCGTGCACGCTTCACAGCTGTGCAGGCTGCCCATGCAGGGGACTTCCTTCTGGCAGTCCCCATGTCTGCGACAGGCACACGTCTTGATCCGCAGGAGCTCCATATTACAGTCGCTCTCCGTCTTGCTTCCCCTATCCACACTGTTCACAGGTGTATTTGCGGTGAGGCAGATGCTGACGAATATGGATTGCATGGCCTGCACTGTGGAAAATCGGGTGGTTGGCACACTAGACACGACGAAGTCAACGACATCATTAAAAGAAGCCTTGCCTCTGTTCAGTGTCCAGCAGAGAGAGAGCCCCGCAACCTACTGAACCGTGACTCTGTTAGCTTTGCCGGCCGACCAGACGGAATCACACTGCGTCCATGGAAGGGTGGCAGGCAGTTAGCATGGGACTATACTTGCGTATCCACCCTGGCAACGACATACATCACCCTCTCTGCCGGCACAGCAGGAGCCGCAGCGACACACAGAGAAAAACAAAAGTCTCTAGGCCCATGGGGTGAGAGTGCAAGAAGGTTTCTTAAGGATCTTGGTTCAAAGCTCATTGACACCACAAAAGACCCTAGAGCGGCAAGTTTTCTCTTTCAGCGCCTCAGTGTCGCGATCCAGAGGGGGAATGCCCGCTGCATCCTCGGTTCCTTCCCGGCGTCGGAGGAGTTCAAGGAAATCTACAGCCTATAGGACGCAAACTTTTTCTTGTGTCCTCTTAATGTTAATTTTTTGTATAAAATCAGATATGTAACTGTAAAACCTTGCATAATGAAGTGTACACCATAATAAAAAAACAAGGGGGGGGGGTGGTAGGAGACGCGAACACTCTTTCGTATTCAGAGTTAAATGGCAAGTTTTTCCCTGAATGCTCTGTGTTCATTTCTCTGAGGCTGTGGGTCCCTATAATTGCACCAGTGGTGGTACCCCCCTATTTCATTGTTTCGTGTTCTGTCTTGTGTTAAAAGTTTATTTTCACCTTATCCAAAACTATTGTAACATGTCACTTCACCCAAATGTAGGTATAAAAACTCGAAAGATGTTTAAGCTCTATTCAGTTAATGTTGTGTGCGTGTGTGTAAACTAAAGTTTTTGAAAATGTAATAAGTTTAACGAAACGTGGTCAAGTGTCGCGTCAGACTAGAAATAAAAGTGAATTTTGGAGAATTGATCTTTGAATTACCATCACCAGTGAAAAGGAACGTAAGAAAGATCGAGAAAATTCGTGTTAGAATTATTAATCTTAATTTTTCGGTCATATTTAATAATATATGTCTACAGGAAAGACTGCTACCAAAATATACTAATATATACACACTTAACAAAAGAATAGGGGTGGTAGGAGAAGAAAATATCAAAGTGTACAGTGAGGATCCACAACGACTTATCTGAGTACTCTTTATTTTCTTCTCCGAGGCTATGGGTCCCTACACTTGCACCAGAGGTGGTACCCTTACTATGTTTTAAAACATATATACATATATATAAATATATATATATATATATATATATATATATATATATATATATATATATATATATATATATATATATATATATACATATATATATATATAAATATATATATATATATATACATATATACATATATATATATATATATATATATATATATATATATATATATATATATATATATATATATATATATATATATATATATATATATATATATATATATATATATATATATATATATATATATATTGGTGTATACTGGCAGCAGGTTTTCTTTCAAACATGTTTCATTGAATATGACCGCATATTCTGTATTTATTATTTTCTGGTTTAGGGCTTCTATCCCTCTAACTATTTTCTTAGCATCAGGGCTTAATTGAAATAGGAGTTCTCCAAAACTCATTTTCGTACTTTTAAGGTGAAGAAAAGAAGTGATTTACTATAGAGTGTATTACACTTATTTGTATAATTTGCACGACGTTTCGAACCTCCATGGTTCATTCTCAAGTGAACAGATCTTACAATACTAGTTGATTTTATACCCGCATTAGGTCAGGTGATAATACAATGAAGGTGAAAACATGGGGGGATACATAAGGGATAAACATAGGGGCTGCAGAAGGCTTATTGGCCCATACGAGGCATCTCCTATCTAAACACAAAGATTAATCCAGTGTAATTGGCCTGTTATGTTGGACATTGTCTTCTGTGTTGGCATCGATATGTTCTTGTCTTGTCCTTACTCTCATGGTGGGTAGAGTAAATAGTTCCGTGATTTGGGTGTTCATGGTAGGTCGCTCTATTCTTATGTGAATTGCCTCAAGAATTTGTAATCTTCTTGAATCTTGGGTTTTGTCTATTATGCAAGTATTCTTGTTCAACATTTCTCTTGTTAGAGTAATGTCATGGGCTTGTCTCATGTGATTCCTAGGGGCACCAGATTGAAGATGGCATGTCAAACGCTTCGTCAGCTTGGTCGACGTCATACCTATGTACTTACATTGAAGGTTACATCCTTCGTGGGGGCAGGTGTACATGTATACAACGCTTGACTGCTGTAGAGGGTTCTCCGTCGGCTTCGGGCTGTTTTTGATAAGGAGTTCGGAAGTTTTCTTGGTTTTGTAGAATATTATCAGGTTTATGTTTTGGTTAGGAGTAGTGCTTTTTACTCCTTTACGGATTATTTCTTTCATTATTCTTTCCTCTTTTATATGTTCACTGTGCATGGTTGATTTGTAATATAATTTTATTGGGGGTGTTGTGGTTTCTGTTCTAGGTTCTGAATTATACCAACGGTCCAAGTGTCTTCTTATAGCAGCGTTTATTTCCGCGTTGCTATATCCGTTGTTCACCAATACCAATAATATGTTCAACAATACCAATAATAAAACAGAGTCATAAAACTTCTTGCTATATCCGTTGTTCACCAATACCTGAGTTACTCTTTCAAACTCTCTACTCACGTTGCTCCATTCAGAGCAGTGGGTAAGCGCTCGACGAATATAAGCATTGAGAACACTGGCTTTGTATCTTTGGGGGCACTCACTTCTACCGTTCAGGCATAATCCTATGTTGGTGGGTTTGGTATATACGTTGGTGCTTAAAGAGGTTCCTGTTTTTGTTATTAGTACATCCAAGAATGGCAGACTGTTATTTTCACTATTTTCATGTGTAAATCGGAGTACTGACTCTCTCTCTAGGTGTCTTTTTAGGTCAATTAGTTCATCTGAGTCTTTTACTATTACGAATATGTCATCTACATAACGGCAGTATACAGTTGGTTTTTGTCTGCTACTGAAGACCCTATCTTCGATAGTTCCCATATAAAAATTAGCAAATAAAACTCCTAAGGGGGAGCCCATTGCTACTCCGTCTATTTGTAAATACATGTCTCCTTGTGGACTGATGAAAGGGGCTTCCTTTGTACATGCTTCGAGAAGACTTTTCAAGTGTGGCTCAGGTATGTCTAATTTGGGGGTGCTCTCGTCTCTGTATACTCTGTCCAGTATCATTCCTATGGTTGTGTCGACTGGGACGTTGGTAAAAAGGGATTCAACGTCCAGGGAAGCGATGATTCCATCGGGCTGGGTAGATTTGATCAATTCTAGGAAATCTGCTGATGATTGTAGACTAAACTTACTTGGAGTGTATGGAGTTAGGAGTTCATTGAGTTTCTTTGCCAGGTGATAAGTTGGGGTTGGTATTTGGCTGATTATAGGGCGTAGTGGGTTACCTGGTTTATGCGTCTTAACATTGCCGTAGGCATATCCTAAGCCATAGTCGCCTTGAAGTTTATTGAAATGCACACTACCTTTCTTTGCGTTGATTGCTGTAATTGTTTTGTTTACTTTCCGCTTAAGGTCTTCTACGGGGTTCCTCGTGATTCGTTGAAATTTGGAGTCGTCACTTAGGATGTCGCTAATTTTGTTCATGTATTCATGGGTAGGAATCAATACATATGCTGCTGTTTTGTCGGCTTTTCTTATTGTTACGTCTTTCAGATTTTTTAGTTGTTTCGCTGCTTCTTTGAGTCGTGGGGTTAAGATTGTAGATGAATATGTTCCTCGTTTTTTCCCTGCTTCTGCAAGTAGTTCAGCTTGAAGTGTGTCAGTGGTGATGACTTTTTTGTTGTCTTCTAGCTAATGGATATCGTCCAGAAGCATTTCGATTTCCAGGCGTTTTTGATGCATCTTTGGTTTAGATAAGAATTGACAATTTAGACCAAGATTTAAGAGGTCTCGTTGGTCCTGGGTAAGATCATAAGAAGTCAGGTTAAAGTAGCCATCTTTAGGACGAGGGATTTTTAGCTGTCCACCGTTTAGGGATGTTAACTTACGGAGTGTCTTTGTTTCTACAAGAGTTTTATGTTGTTGTTTCAGGTTAAATAGTTCACTGTTGATGGTTTGCTTGAGTTGGATAGGGATGTCGTACTGGGTCCATTTGTTTAACAGATGATCCGCCTGCTCTATAAAGGTTTGGAGGGCTTCCTTCTTCTTGTTTAGTTGATACCGAATGAGCTCTTGCCTATACCTATAGGTAAACTCTGTATTGCGGACTGCTGGGTCATGTGGGTTTATATTGGTGTATACTGGCAGCAGGTTTTCTTTCAAACATGTTTCATTGAATATGACCGCATATTCTGTATTTATTATTTTCTGGTTTAGGGCTTCTATCCCTCTAACTATTTTCTTAGCATCAGGGCTTAATTGAAATAGGAGTTCTCCAAAACTCATTTTCGTACTTTTAAAGTGAAGAAAAGAAGTGATTTACTATAGAGTGTATTACACTTATTTGTATAATTTGCACGACGTTTCGAACCTCCATGGTTCATTCTCAAGTGAACAGATCTTACAATACTAGTTGATTTTATACCCGCATTAGGTCAGGTGATAATACAATGAAGGTGAAAACATGGGGGATACATAAGGGATAAACATAGGGGCTGCAGAAGGCTTATTGGCCCATACGAGGCATCTCCTATCTAAACACAAAGATTAATCCAGTGTAATTGGCCTGTTATGTTGGACATTGTCTTCTGTGTTGGCATCGATATGTTCTTGTCTTGTCCTTACTCTCATGGTGGGTAGAGTAAATAGTTCCGTGATTTGGGTGTTCATGGTAGGTCGCTCTATTCTTATGTGAATTGCCTCAAGAATTTGTAATCTTCTTGAATCTTGGGTTTTGTCTATTATGCAAGTATTCTCGTTCAACATTTCTCTTGTTAGAGTAATGTCATGGGCTTGTCTCATGTGATTCCTAGGGGCACCAGATTGAAGATGGCATGTCAAACGCTTCGTCAGCTTGGTCGACGTCATACCTATGTACTTACATTGAAGGTTACATCCTTCGTGGGGGCAGGTGTACATGTATACAACGCTTGACTGCTGTAGAGGGTTCTCCGTCGGCTTCGGGCTGTTTTTGATAAGGAGTTCGGAAGTTTTCTTGGTTTTGTAGAATATTATCAGGTTTATGTTTTGGTTAGGAGTAGTGCTTTTTACTCCTTTACGGATTATTTCTTTCATTATTCTTTCCTCTTTTATATGTTCACTGTGCATGGTTGATTTGTAATATAATTTTATTGGGGGTGTTGTGGTTTCTGTTCTAGGTTCTGAATTATACCAACGGTCCAAGTGTCTTCTTATAGCAGCGTTTATTTCCGCGTTGCTATATCCGTTGTTCACCAATACCTGAGTTACTCTTTCAAACTCTCTACTCCATTCAGAGCAGTGGGTAAGCGCTCGACGAATATAAGCATTGAGAACACTGGCTTTGTATCTTTGGGGGCACTCACTTCTACCGTTCAGGCATAATCCTATGTTGGTGGGTTTGGTATATACGTTGGTGCTTAAAGAGGTTCCTGTTTTTGTTATTAGTACATCCAAGAATGGCAGACTGTTATTTTCACTATTTTCATGTGTAAATCGGAGTACTGACTCTCTCTCTAGGTGTCTGTTTAGGTCAATTAGTTCATCTGAGTCTTTTACTATTACGAATATGTCATCTACATAACGGCAGTATACAGTTGGTTTTTGTCTGCTACTGAAGACCCTATCTTCGATAGTTCCCATATAAAAATTAGCAAATAAAACTCCTAAGGGGGAGCCCATTGCTACTCCGTCTATTTGTAAATACATGTCTCTTTGTGGACTGATGAAAGGGGCTTCCTTTGTACATGCTTCGAGAAGACTTTTCAAGTGTGGCTCAGGTATGTCTAATTTGGGGGTGCTCTCGTCTCTGTATACTCTGTCCAGTATCATTCCTATGGTTGTGTCGACTGGGACGTTGGTAAAAAGGGATTCAACGTCCAGGGAAGCGATGATTCCATCGGGCTGGGTAGATTTGATCAATTCTAGGAAATCTGCTGATGATTGTAGACTAAACTTACTTGGAGTGTATGGAGTTAGGAGTTCATTGAGTTTCTTTGCCAGGTGATAAGTTGGGGTTGGTATTTGGCTGATTATAGGGCGTAGTGGGTTACCTGGTTTATGCGTCTTAACATTGCCGTAGGCATATCCTAAGCCATAGTCGCCTTGAAGTTTATTGAAATGCACACTACCTTTCTTTGCGTTGATTGCTGTAATTGTTTTGTTTACTTTCCGCTTAAGGTCTTCTACGGGGTTCCTCGTGATTCGTTGAAATTTGGAGTCGTCACTTAGGATGTCGCTAATTTTGTTCATGTATTCATGGGTAGGAATCAATACATATGCTGCTGTTTTGTCGGCTTTTCTTATTGTTACGTCTTTCAGATTTTTTAGTTGTTTCGCTGCTTCTTTGAGTCGTGGGGTTAAGATTGTAGATGAATATGTTCCTCGTTTTTTCCCTGCTTCTGCAAGTAGTTCAGCTTGAAGTGTGTCAGTAGTGATGACTTTTTTGTTGTCTTCTAGCTTATGGATATCGTCCAGAAGCATTTCGATTTCCAGGCGTTTTTGATGCATCTTTGGTTTAGATAAGAATTGACAATTTAGACCAAGATTTAAGAGGTCTCGTTGGTCCTTATTAAAGTTCCTTATTGGAACTTATTAAATTGTGTATAAAAGACAATTATTTTAGTTTTAATGGAAAATTTTTCAAACAAACATTTGGTATAGCGATGGGCAATCCCCTGTCCCCAGTTTTAAGCAATTTGTATATGAAATTCTTTGAAACAAAAATCTTATCCAGGATTATCCCGGCTAATGTAGTTTGGTTTAGGTATGTTGATGATATTTTGTGCTTATGGCCGTGCAACAAAGACCAGATAGTTTTTCTTAATGAACTCAATTCTTTGGTACCTTCAATAAAATTCACTTGTGAGACTGAGGAGAATGGTACTCTTCCGTTTTTGGACATTATGATTCATAGAGTCACTAGAAAGTTCAAATTTAATGTGTATAGAAAACCTACCAACGTGGGGTCGTATGTTCATTTTTATTCGAATCATCATAGTAAAGTTAAATAGGCAGTATTTTCAGGAATGTTTCTACGAGCTTTGAGGATTTGCAGCCCTGAGTTTTTTGATGAAGAGATTGCTAAAATATATGAAATTGGGAAGAGTTTACAATATCCTAAGAGGTTTTTGGATTTCTCGTTTGTACAAGCCAAGCGTACGTTTTATAATCACGTCCCTAAGGCGAAACCAAAAATTATTAACTCATTGGTGGTACCTTATGCGAGTGGACTTGAAAAATTGTCTCTGATTTTTAAGAAACTTAATATAAATTTGGTGTTCACTAATAGTACGATCAAATCCAATTTAATAAAAAACTCCCCTGATACAGCAGGTTGTGTGTATTCGGTTCCCTGCAATGATTGTGATTCTGTGTACCTTGGACAAACAGGAAAGTCCTTACAATTGCGGTTGTCACAACATGCTTATAGTATTAGAACTGCCCAAACGTCTAATGCATTGTATCTACATACGAGTTTATGCGATCACAATATTAACTGGAATGGGGCAAAAAGCATTACCAATTGTGGGGATTTCGTGGAACGGAATTTGATTGAGTCTGCTCTAATCAGTCAGTGTCCAAATCTTCTTAATGTTAGTACTGGAATGTACAAACTTGATCCATTTTTAAGTTATAATATTGCACAACAATTTAAGAAACAACTCTGATAGAGAGGCTTACAATGTCTCATTATAATTGTATATTCATATATTGTGTGTTCATGAGGCTTTTCTTTAATCTTTCATCCTTATTCTCTGACCGCTTAATCCTCTTTGACCATTCTAAGCTATACCTGTTTTTGGTTAATTACACCTGACCAACCCTAGGGATGGGTTGGTCAGGTGTCGGCCTATATATCCTCCCCCTTCTCCCTTCTCCTTAGTCAGTCTGGTGTTGACAAAGGCTTTAACAAAGCCGAAACGTTCACCTCATTTCATATTTCTCTGTGGATTTTCCGCATATATATATGTATATATATATATATATATATATATATATATATATATATATATATATATATATATATATATATATATATATATATATATATATATATATATATATATGTATATATATATATATATATTATTAAATATGAGCGAAAAAGTAAGATTAATAATTCTAACACGAATTTTCTCAATCTTTCTTACATTTCTTTTCACTGTTGGTGGTAATTCAAAAATCAATTCTCCAAAATTCATTTTTATTTCTAGTCTGACGCGACACTTGAGCGCGTTTCGTAAAACTTATTGCATTTTCAAAGACTTTAGTTTACACATACACAACTGAATAGAACTTACACATCTCTGATTTGTTTATATCTACATTTGAGTGAGGTGGATGGGGTGAGGTGGTATTAATAGGGTATTAAATTCATCAACACAAGACAGAACACGAAACAATGGGTATTGAATGGAAATGATTGTAGAAAGCCTATTGGTCCATATTTCTTGATGCTTCTATATTGGAGCGGAGTCTTGAGGTGGGTAGAATATAGTTGTGCATTAATTGGCTGTTGAGTGCTGGTGTTGACTTCTTAATGTGTAGTGCTTCGCAAACGTCAAGCCGCCTGCTATCGCTGTATCTATCGATGATTTCTGTGTTGTTTACTAGGATTTCTCTGGCGATGGTTTGGTTGTGGGAAGAGATTATATGTTCCTTATTGGAGCCCTGTTGCTTATGCATTGTTAAACGCCTAGAAAGAGATGATGTTGTCTTGCCTATATACTGGGTTTTTTGGAGCTTACAGTCCCCAAGAGGGCATTTGAAGGCATAGACGACGTTGGTCTCTTTTAAAGCGTTCTGCTTTGTGTCTGGAGAGTTTCTCATTAGTAGGCTGGCCGTTTTTCTGGTTTTATAGTAAATCGTCAGTTGTATCCTCTGATTTTTGTCTGTATGGATAACGTTTCTATTAACAATATCTTTCAGGACCCTTTCCTCCGTTTTATGAGCTGTGGAAAAGAAGTTCCTGTAAAATAGTCTAATAGGGGGTATAGGTGTTGTGTTAGTTGTCTCTTCAGAGGTTGCATGGTGTTTCACTTTCCTTCTTATGATGTCTTCGACGAAACCGTTGGAGAAGCCGTTGTTGACTAGGACCTGCCTTACCCTACAGAGTTCTTCGTCGACTTGCTTCCATTCTGAGCTGTGGCTGAGAGCACGGTCGACATATGCGTTAACAACACTCCTCTTGCACCTGTCTGGGCAGTCGCTGTTGGCATTCAGGCACATTCCTATGTTCGTTTCCTTAGTGTAGACTGCAGTGTGGGAACCTCCGCTCTTTTCCATGACTGTTACATCTAGAAAGGGCAGCTTCCCATCCTTTTCCATCTTGTAAGTGAAACGCAGCACGCAACTCTGCTCAAATGCCTCCTTCAGCTCCTGCAGATGTCTGACATCAGGTACCTGTGTAAAAATGTCGTCAACATACTTGCAGTATATGGCCGGTTTCAAGTTCATGTCGACTAAGACTTTTTGCTCGATGGTACCCATGTAGAAGTTTGCAAACAGGACACCTAGGGGAGAACCCATGGCGACCCCATCTACTTGCTTATACATGTGCCCATCCGGGCTTAAGAAGGGTGCCTCTTTAGTACAAGCTTGGAGTAGTTTCCTTAGAATATTTTCTGGTATGTCAAGAGGAGTACAGGCTGGATCACGATACATTCTGTCGGCTATCATCCCGATTGTCTTGTCCACAGGTACGTTGGTGAACAGTGATTCTACGTCCAACGAGGCTCTTATCCCTGTGGCCCGTGTGTCCCGCAGTAAGTCAACAAATTCCTTTGGAGACTTCAGGCTGAAAGCTCAAGGGACATAAGGAGTCAGCAGGCCATTGAGTCGCTTCGCCAGCCTGTACGTGCGTGTGGGTATCCGGCTAATGATTGGCCGAAGTGGGTTTCCAGGCTTGTGTGTCTTGACATTTCCATACGCATATCCAGGTTTATATTCCCCAATAATCTTTGGCAGGTGGAGTCCTGATTTCTTGGCGTTCACAGTTTCGATCAGTTTGTTGACCTTTGCTTTCAATTCGGCTGTAGTGTCCTTCGTTACCCTTTGGAATTTAGTTTGGTCAGAGAGTATGAGGTTCATTTTCGCCAGATATTCGTCTTTTTTAAGAATGACGTATATTGGCGACTTGTCACCTCTCCTGACAACTATCTCCTTGTTCTCACGAAGGCTTTTAGCTGCCGCTTTGAGCTCGGGGGACAGTATGGTGCTTCTGTAATTGCCTCGATTCTTTCCTCCTTCCGCATTAAGTTCTGCTTGTAAGGTATCTTTGGTAGTGACTTTTTTTTGTGTCTCGAGGTCGAATATGTCGTCCAACAGAATTTCCAACTCTACTTTCTGGGCCATCTCACTCGGTCTGGACATAACATGACAGTTTATGCCCAGATTTAGGAGAGTGACTTGGTCCTCAGTGAGGTTAATTCCTGCAAGGTTCAGGAAGCCATCTCTAGGTCGTGGAATTGCCATAGGTCCTCCATATAACGTTGTTAGTTTCTTGATAATGTAACAAACTAGGCTGTTGTAAGAATTATTCCAGAAGGTTCCAGAAGTTCGAGTAGGGACCTGACCTCTCAACAACGCCCAGTCCCCTGGGAATTAGCAGGTCTGAGTCACAAATGGCGGGCATCTTTGTTCATAGCTGCGTATAATGAACCATCCTATAGTATTCAGTAATTTAGAGAAAATTAGCCTTTATTCATTTTGCATTAAAATTGTATTGTATAATAGTACTGGATACAATATCAAGAGTATTCTAATTATTGAGTTTAAGTCACCATCAGTGACGTCACGAATCAGATCTAACTTTTAAGGCGGAGTGACCGGCGGTCATAGGTCAGCAGGGTTGACATGTCTAGTATTTCTCAAAGTTCAATTAACCATTTTGGGGATCAGGAACAGCTCTGCCGTTAGAGGCTTGTGTAATTTATTTCAGTAAAATAATTCAACCAGTCTGGATCAATTCAGTACAAACAGAGGTTAATTGTTATAACTTAAACCTTGCTAGTAACTGGGTAGGACTTTGACTAGGCGGAAGGATACAATACTCTGTCTGGGGTAGTCCAGACAAGGAAAAAATCAGTGTGGTCACGGAAGCAGCTGGGAGAGGTCAAACATCTTACCTCTCCCCAAGACCAGCCCAACATCTTAGCTGGAAAACATAGAGGTATAGTTGCTATGGTTATGTATAGAAATAGTCTCATTTGCCACTCAGGTCAAGTAGGGAGTGTTAAAGTGACAGGGAGTGAACATATTTAGATTTTGTTTAGTTTTCTTTTAATAAATTAAGTTAATAATTTGCATTTTTATTGTTTCCATTTGGTTATGTGTATACTTGTCCTGGTCACGTGGTCCACACGAGGCAGAGTTGTATTGGGCGCCGATTCTAACATCGAATCGGAATTATCATTACCGTGTAATTTATTCCACACTCAAGGTCATCGTATATAGTGGGGATCAAGCCCCTAGGTTGATTAATTAGCGTGATCGATCCAGACCTCGATCATTGCTCTGTGTTACTGGTCTGGAGGTGGCAGCAGAGGTGACTCTAGGGTTTTGCTCGGAGCTTAGGTCACGTCATACTGGGTGTAGAATCCTAAGTCGGTCAATCGTCTTAGGACCACGTGGCGTGGAGTTGGCTTTGGTAAAAGTTTTGGAGTCCCTTGGTAGAGAATAAAAAGTAAGAATACGGGTAGAGGGCAAAGAAAGAAGGAAGTAGAGAGAGGGAACCCAAACCCGTGTTACAATAATCCTTGTTTCAATGCTGAGGTGATGTCGGTCTGTGAGGATGTCGAGGTGTTGTTCAATGCGGGTACGGATACTTTCGTCGATGTTGCTATTTCTCCACTCGTTTGTAGCATGAAGTAGTTGCATTTTGTTGTCTTTGATTTCATTCTCTGCCTTGTATATCTGATCACGAATCAGATCCTGGCGATATTTTATCGTGAAGGCTTGATTCCTTGCTGCTGGGTCGTGCGTTTTAATATTAGTATATTTTGGTAGCAGTCTTTCCTGTAGACATATATTATTAAATATGACCGAAAAATTAAGATTAATAATTCTAACACGAATTTTCTCAATCTTTCGTAAATTTCTTTTCACTGTTGGTGGTAATTCAAAAATCAATTCTCCAAAATTCATTTTTATTTCTAGTCTGATGCGACACTTGAGCGCTTTTCGTAAAACTTATTACATTTTCAAAGACTTTAGTTTACACATACACAACTGAATAGAACTTACACATCTCCGATTTGTTTATATCTACATTTGAGTGAGGTGGATGGGGTGAGGTGGTATTAATAGGGAATTAAATTCATCAACACAAGACAGAACACGAAACAATAGGTATTGAATGGAAGTGATTGCAGAAAGCCTATTGGTCCATATTTCTTGATGCTTCTATATTGGAGCGGAGTCTTGATGTGGGTAGAATATAGTTGTGCATTAATTGGCTGTTGATTGCTGGTGTTGACTTCTTAATGTGTAGTGCCTCGCAAACGTCAAGCCGCCTGCTATCGCTGTATCTATCGATGATTTCTGTGTTGTTTACTAGGATTTCTCTGGCGATGGTTTGGTTGTAGGAAGAGATTATATGTTCCTTAATGGAGCCCTGTTGCTTATGCATCGTTAAATGCCTAGAAAGAGATGTTGTTGTCTTGCCTATATACTGTTTTTTTTTTTGGAGCTTACAGTCCCCAAGAGGGTATTTGAAGGCATAGACGACGTTGGTCTCTTTTAAAGCGTTCTGCTTTGTGTCTGGAGAGTATATAGTAGTCAACACCAGCAATCAACAGCCAATTAATGCACAACTATATTCTACCCACCTCAAGACTCTGCTCCAATATAGAAGCATCAAGAAATATGGACCAATAGGCTTTCTACAATCACTTCCATTCAATACCCATTGTTTCGTGTTCTGTCTTGTGTTGATGAATTTAATACCCTATTAATACCACCTCACCCCATCCACCTCACTCAAATGTAGATATAAACAAATTGGAGATGTGTAAGTTCTATTCAGTTGTGTATGTGTAAACTAAAGTCTTTGAAAATGTAATAAGTTTTACGAAACGCGCTCAAGTGTCGCGTCAGACTAGAAACAAAAATGAATTTTGGAGAATTGATTTTTGAATTACCACCAACAGTGAAAAGAAATGTACGAAAGATTGAGAAAATTCGTGTTAAAATTATTAATGTTACTTTTTCGGTCATATTTAATAATATATGTCTACAGGATATATATATATATATATATATATATATATATATATATATATATATATATATATATATATATATATATATATATATATATATATATATATATATGGCACAACTCTCCTAAACACGAGAGTGAAGTATGCAACTTTAGAACACTTTCCCACCAGGAGACTCGAACCCTAGCCAGCACAGAAGCCTTCCAGCAACTGGCATAACAGGTACGCCTAAACCCACTCCACCACCTGCTCAGACCCTTAAAAGAGATGGTAATTTCAGAGTATTTATACACTCCAAAGACCACCAAGGCGTACCTGTTATGCCAGTTGCTGGAAGGCTTCTGTGCTGGCTACGGTTCGAGTCTCCTGGTGGGAAAGTGTTCTAAAGTTGTATACTTCACTCTCGTGTTTAGGAGAGTTGTGCCTTAATCATAGACACAGTGTTCTCCCATATTAACAGGGACTTGATGAAAAAACGTAAAAATGACCCCTCACTTGCTCTAGTGCTCTTGGGAGATGGTGGTCTTTGGAGTGTATAAATACTCCGAAATTACCATCTCTTTTAAGGGTCTGAGCAGGTGGTGGAGTGGGTTAAGGTGTACCTGTTATGCCAGTTGCTGGAAGGCTTCTGTGCTGGCTAGGGTTCGAGTCTCCTGGTGGGAAAGTGTTCTAAAGTTGTATACTTCACTCTCGTGTTTAGGAGAGTTGTGCCTTAATCATAGATACAGTGTTCTCCCATATTAACAGGGACTTGATGAAAAAACGTAAAAATGACCCCTCACTTGCTCTAGTGCTCTTGGGAGATGGTGGTCTTTGGAGTGTATAAATACTCCGAAATTACCATCTCTTTTAAGGGTCTGAGCAGGTGGTGGAGTGGGTTAAGGCGTACCTGTTATGCCAGTTGCTGGAAGGCTTCTGTGCTGGCTAGGGTTCGAGTCTCCTGGTGGGAAAGTGTTCTAAAGTTGTATACTTCACTCTCGTGTTTATGAGAGTTGTGCATTAAGCATAGACACAGTGTTCTCCCATATTAACAGGGACTTGATGAAAAAACGTAAAAATGACCCCTCACTTGCTCTAGTGCTCTTGGGAGATGGTGGTCTTTGGAGTGTATAAATACTCCGAAATTACCATCTCTTTTAAGGGTCTGAGCAGGTGGTGGAGTGGGTTAAGGCGTACCTGTTATGCCAGTTGCTGGAAGGCTTCTGTGCTGGCTAGGGTTCGAGTCTCCTGGTGGGAAAGTGTTCTAAAGTTGTATACTTCACTCTCGTGTTTAGGAGAGTTGTGCCTTAAGCATAGACACAGTGTTCTCCCATATTAACAGGGACTTGATGAAAAAACGTAAAAATGACCCCTCACTTGCTCTAGTGCTCTTGGGAGATGGTGGTCTTTGGAGTGTATAAATACGCCGAAATTACCATCTCTTTTAAGGGTCTGAGCAGGTGGTGGAGTGGGTTAAGGCGTACCTGTTATGCCAGTTGCTGGAAGGCTTCTGTGCTGGCTAGGGTTCGAGTCTCCTGGTGGGAAAGTGTTCTAAAGTTGTATGTATATATATATATATATATATATATATATATATATATATATATATATATATATATATATATATATATATATATGTATATATATATGTTGTACCTAGTAGCCAGAATGCACTTCTCAGCTTACTATGCAAGGCCCGATTTGCCTAATAAGCCAAGTTTTCCTGAAATAATATATTTTCTCTAATTTTTTTTTATGAAATGATAAATCTACCCATTTCATTATGTATGAGGTCAATTTTTTTTTATTGGATTTAAAATTAACGTACATATATGACCGAACCTAACCAACCCTACCTAACCTAACCTAACCTATCTTTATAGGTTAGGTTAGGTTAGGTAGCCGAAAAAGTTAGGTTAGGTTAGGTTAGGTAGGTTAGGTAGTCGAAAAACAATTAATTCATGAAAACTTGGCTTATTAGGCAAACCGGGCCTTGCATAGTAGGCCGAGAAGTGCGTTCTGGCTACTAGGTACGACATATATTGTGGGACATTTGGGACTTGACTCTATTTATTTAATTATTAAAGTAATGAAGTCAATTACGAAGGACCACCCGCTTTTATAGTAAAGAGGGAAACTAATAAAATGTGATCATTAGAAATTCCTGTATGAACCAATGACTATGGATAAATATTAGGAAATATAATCACTTGAGTAATTAATGGGCTGTATAAATAATTTACTTTAATCAAAGCCTCAAACACCTACATTGGGGTGTTATTGCTAGAACTTCATATATGTCTAGGAACTAGTGTGGTTCGTACACCAGTTCATTGTGTAATAACCTAATCTTATGACCAATTAAAGAATCAAAAGAAAATTTGTCACCAATAAGAATATAGATCATCAATATCAGAAATTAATCATTACAATAAACACGTATTATCTCTGGTGTACACAGCATTCCATAAATGACAATCAAAATACTGATAATTTGAATAATCAAAGAAATACGAAAAGTCTTAGCTTGAAGACGTTTTCAAAGACATCAGTTACGAATCATCCTCGGGATCTCCGGAATTCCTCGTAGAACACGGGGAGATGAATAACACGGGTAAAGTAACAGCTCGTGGAATTCCTCACACGCGAGCTGTAAATTAAGGGATATTACGTAGCAATGTACTAGGCTACTAAATATCTATATTCAAGAAATTGGGAATAAAATTAATTTAGAATACTAACATGTGGTTTATTTATGTCACTCGACGTAACGACAAGCTACCTTGCCATATACAATCCCTAATGATGCATCAAAAGGGAGTTATATATATACTTAGCTAATAGGGTACTGTATAAGTTGAAGCTTGCCGAAACCGCGTCCCAGGCTCTAGCGTCACAATGGCGAACACGTGGTAGCTAGCTTGTCTTGGATGTCGACGCGCTTATTTGGCCGGTCACGATGGATCACGTAGAACAAATTAACAAGTTCCGGGATGAATATCAGGTTAAATCTTGCTGACAATTCACCACAACGTATCCTAGACTCTGACACCAAAACGAGTTGCTTAATTCCGCAACAAGTCTTCACGCCGCACACTGGCGACTTCTCCTCAAGCTGTCGTCTACCACAATGGCGTCTCCCTCTCCCCGGCGTCTTGCATTCGACACAGAAATGATTTTACACGAATAATATTATTTCGCGCAGTTGTGGCTAAAATGCTTTGATAAAGACTGGGTTGTAATTCTAGGGAGCAAAATATTATTACTTTCTCGTCTTATGATGGTAAACAAGAAATGGAGATGATTTTAGTTCTCTCCATGGCATTCACGCGTGACGTTAAATTCATTACTTGATAACAGTTGTAACTAAAAACTCTCGATTTGGCATTATTTGGGAGTTATGTTATCGGTAAATAACTATCACACGGAATACTGCTGATTTTAGAGAATCACACTCAATTCTCTAACACACTGGATATAAATGTGTTTAACTTGGTAGAATCTGACGCAATACTGGCGCTTGGTTACGTAAGAATTCCAGCATTATCATACAGATACAATTATTAGTTCATGTGAACACTACTGTTAGTTAAGGGGGCATATCATTCTAAATCGTTATAAATTAAAAGTTGTTCAATTTGCTTATAAATTTTTTTATGAAATGGTTATAGAAAGGGCTGCAACTGGTCTAAGTTTCACCATCACACCCTAAACAGAAAAGGAGAAAAAAAATACACAACGTATTATGCAACGAATGTTCAACATTCTCAAATAAACTCAGGGAACACATGTGTCAACTAAAATGTCTACTATGTGCTGTAGAAGCACAAACTCTTGTAATAATTGTAATATGTATGTGCAATATATTTATATTTAATTTTTTTTTTCTCTTTTCTTTTTTTTTTCTTTTTTTTTTGGCCAATATTTTTTTCTCGTTTGTTATCAAGGGATTTGCATGAAACTTGCACACCTTGCTCCATGGATGCCTATCTGCAAGGGTGTCAATTATGAACGAAATCTGTCGAAGTCAAGCTCAGCTACAGGTGGCCGAACTTGGATCTTTATTTTAATCTGGAAAGTAATTTACACCTTCAAATTACTTCAGAGCTTTCATTTATTAATCAATTTACATGCAAATTACACCTTATATGTAGCGTTTGTGCTTCTACAGAATCTAGTAGACATTTTAGTCCAAAGTCTATTTGTTGATTTTATAAAAATTTATAAATATCATATATTGCATATTTTTTTAGAAGGGTAACTTTGAAAAATTTTATTATTGCACTAAACACTTTTTTGATAAAACTGATCACTAGAATCCTTTATTGTGTGCTTAATTTAATATCTGAGTGTTATAGAAATGATTTTAGTTGACACATGTGTTCCCTGAAACTATTTGAAAATTCGTTGCATAATTCGTTGTTTATTTTTTTTCTCCTTTTTTGTTTAGGGTGTGATGATGAAACTTGGACCAGCTGCAGCCCTTTCTATAACCATTTCATAAAAAAATTTATAAGCAAATGGAACCACTTTTAATTTTACATTGATATGCCCCCTTAATTTTAGTTACTACAACAATTAGTAGATTTTAGTAATAGTTAATAATATTACAACAGTATTGTATTAGTGTTGGAAATTTCCAAGATAACTCCGGGGGGAGATTTATCGGGTCGCAGTGTAATGTTGAGTACTGACATACCCATCCCGAAGTTAGTATTAATATTAGTATGTTAGTACACACATAACGGATGTCCCGTATTTGTCAAGGACATACAAGAAACTTAAGTCTTGCAGATTTCATGTTAAATGGAACATGCTATTATGAATTATCTAAAGTTAATAACTAAGAAAGCCTACAATAAACTCTGTGACTGGTGTCGCTATGACATGTAATGTTTATGTTACTAAGTCATAAAGTCTGTAAACTCTCAGATACTCTAGACGAAATAATGTTATTTATAGCCTATACAACAATTAAGAATTAAATCGCACAATTCAAATAACTAAGAATCTACTGTGATGTGAATGTTATGGGTCATGGTGACTTGTAACGATTTGTTACTTGACATTACACCACAGTATCATCATGATTACTTAAATTGGATGTGAAGGTATTTGCTCTTGGTCAGAGCTGTAATAGGCTTGTAGTTTCCGCTTGCATTGTTGAGCAGCAGCTCTAGTGGGGCGGTTGCTCAGTGGATCAGAATCGCTGTCCTCGGAAACTACTGGTGAAGCTGGTTCTGGTAAACACTCTCGTTCTGCTAATTCGAGAGGTACCAAGGTGCCAACTTCTCTAAGGTTTTTAGGGTAGTGTTGCCTCGGCACAAAACTTTCACTACTCTCAGGATACCTTGGTGATCTGGATGGATAGCAACAATTTTGCCTATGGGCCACTCTGACCTTGGTCCATCACTGTCAACCAATACTAGGTCTCCTGGTTTAAGTTGTACTTTATTATAGGGACTCGAAGCTCCGTAGTGGTACTCTCGTAGATCTGTGAGGTACTCTCGAGTCCACACCTCATTCCACCTTTCAATGACTCTTGAGAGATGTTGGTAACTTTTTACTAAGTCACTCCTGGTTACATGTAAAGGGTCGACGGGGTCCTCTTCTGCTAAAGGTATGAGAGGACTCAGCAGGCCTCCATGTATCAAGTGTGAGGGACTCAGAGGTTCTCTCTGTGAGAAATCATCTGACAGGTATGTTAATGGGCGGTTATTGACTCGCGCCTCGATTTCCACAACAAGTGTTTGGAGTTCGGAATAACTAATTTTCTGTCGATGTAAGGTTTTTCTTAAACACTTCTTGACAGTTCCTATCATTCGTTCGTAGAACCCACCTTGCCAAGGGGCTCTTGGAGCTATAAATTTCCAGTGACATTGTCGTCTCTGCAGGACTGACTGTACTTCTGGATGATTCCATACTTCTCGCAGACAAGCTTCTCCTGCCACAAAATTGGAACCATTGTCCGATATCATTAGTTTGGGACAAGATCTGCGAGCTGTAAATCTGCGAAAGGCTTGGATGAAGGCTTCAGCACTCATATCTGAAGTTACTTCTAAATGTACGCCTCTGGTGGTAGCACACGTAAAGAGGCAAATGTAAGCTTTCACTGGTATCTTATCTGGATTGCCAGTGAGAAGCAAAGCTCCTGTGTAATCGACACCAGTGGTTTCAAAAGGACGAATATGAACCACTCTTTCTTCAGGGAGTGGTGGAGGTCCTGGGTAAGACATACTCTAGCATCGTATCTTTTGCAGATTACACAGAATTTAATAATTGATTTGACTGTCTGACGACCTTGAGGAAACCAGTATTTCTGTCTAAGGTCGGTGAGAGTGTCTAACACCCCACCATGTAAAGTACCATATTGATCGTGATGTAAAACTAGAAGTTTGGTAATGATGTGGTGACGAGGTAGAAGGATTGGATTCTTTGTGTCTAGATCAATTTTTGCATGAAGCAAACGTCCTCCACACCTTAATATATTATGGGTGTTGGCATCATACCAGATACCTAGAGACTTAGTTAATTTATCTGGAAGATTTTCATATTCACTTCCATATGTATCTTGTTGTGAACGTTTGATCCAGTAGAGGATAGGATTGGGAAACTTATGCCTGATTCCTATCTTAGCAAGAAAGTCAAACACATGTGCTGTCACTCTTAATAACTTACTTAAGCTGGAATAATTGTGAGGATCAATATCTAAGATTCGATGAGGTTCTGGTTCTTTCATGGGAGTGATGATATTGG
Source organism: Procambarus clarkii (assembly GCF_040958095.1). Taxonomy (NCBI): domain Eukaryota; kingdom Metazoa; phylum Arthropoda; class Malacostraca; order Decapoda; family Cambaridae; genus Procambarus; species Procambarus clarkii. The sequence goes on along the minus strand of NW_027189137.1, from coordinate 2,982,637 downwards.
TCACTATGACTTGTGGCTTTTGTTTGGGCCACTGACCACCAACAAGCCATGAAGGTCCATTGAACCACAGCGAAGACTTGATAAGTTGTTTCGGTGTTAATCCTCGAGATAAATAATCCGCAGGATTGTCCTTAGTAGGAACATGTCTGAATTTATATCCAGCAGATAATTCATGAATTTCCCTAACACGATTACTGACGTAGGGAGTTTTATTATTGTTGCTTCTTACCCATTGTAAGACTGCCTCATTGTCCGACCACATGACAATCTCACCAAAGTGGATATTATTGAGTGTCTTGGTCAGGCAATGAGCCAATCTTACTCCCACCAGCAATGCAGTCAACTCCATTTGAGGTAAAGATCTCTTCTTGATGGGAGCAACTCTTGCTTTAGATGTGAGCAAAATTGATTGTGCACTATTAACTAAGTAGGCTACAGCGCCATACGCTATGCCAGAGGCATCGCAGAAAACGTGCAAATTTGTGGGCAAGTTTGGTCCTGAAGCATTACGAGGAAATTTCAAAACACCTAACTGATTGAAATCCGTTGTGAGTATCTGCCATTTAGCTTGTAACTCACTTGGTAACGGATCATCCCATCCCATATATTTCTGCCAGCATTCCTGCATTAGGAGTTTGCCCCTTATTAATATAGGACTAAGTAAGCTTAAAGGGTCAAATGGTTGACTGACATACGAGAGCAATGTTCTCATGGTAAGGGATGAATTATCGGTTTGTACTGATTTGACATTCATCTCGTCAGTACTTGTGTTCCATTCCACACCTAGAACCTTTAATTGATAAGGTACCTGATAACCTGGAAATTCTTTCTCGATTATCTGGTTTAGTGATTCATTATTTCAGGCCCATGACTGTAGTGGCATATTGGCTCCTAATAAATCACGGTTAGCCTCATGGTAGATTTCTACCAAATTAGATCGATCATTTGTAGTTCCCTGGAAATTGTCGACATACAAGTTGTCACTAATTTCTGCCTTATAAGGGCTATCAGACTTCCTCAAATGTGTATCTAATGTTGCTTGCAATAGAAATGGGAAAGACATCGCTCCGAATAATACTGAGGCAAAACGATATGTGATGATATCACTGTTAGGATCCAGTGGGTCCTTAATCCAGAGAAACTTAGTGTAATTACGATCCTCTTCCTTTAAACCTACTCTAAGGAAAGCTTTACTGATATCAGCAGTATAAGCAAAAATACCAGTGCGGAATCGTAATAGCACATCATGTAGCCTTTGGGTTAGGCTAGGTCCCGTTTGGAGACATTCATTCAAAGACACACTGCTTGGCTTCACTTTAGCACTACAGTTGAAGACAATACGGATAGGTGTTGTCAATGAATCTTTCACCACAGCGTGATGGGGTAAATAGTGACCTATTTTCCGGTCATCATTATTAACAACCTCGATAAATTTACAGTTGAGTTGTTGTTGGATTAGTTGATGATACATGTTCAGTTTGTCTGGCTGCTTCTGTAGTCGTGTTAATTGAGACTGCAATTGCGAGGCTATCATGAAATAATTAACTGGAAGTTGTGGATGATTCAACTTCCATGGGAGTCTCACCCAGTATTGTTTATCTTTATAGACAACTGTATCCAGATATTGCTGGTAAGTCCACATATCATCAGGGCTTGGTTGTTCAGGGATAATACCTAAAGTGTCTAAATCCCACAGACGATGTACAGGTGGATCAGATTCAATATCTTCAGATATTTCTCTGAAATGTAGGGGTGACTGTTCCAAGCCTAGTCACGCCACTATTATGTTGTTAGATTGTTGGTTTGTTGACGCTGGATTTTGTTGGAAAAGCACCGGTCCAGTAAGCAATTTGCCTCCAGCAGATGACAACAAATTCATTCCGTGTTGTCTGGTGCATCCCGTTATAAATTTATAATAATGATCAGCGCCTATAAGTATTCCAACATCAGTGAGGCAGTCAGAATTTATTTTGTAGTCTGCTAGCCTCATGCGGTTTCGTTTAAGATATTTCGCAGTGCGAGCTAATCCTGTGACCTGCAGGTCTGTAGGAAGTTTATCTACTACTACCGCTTGTATTGGACTAGTGGGAAATCCAAGTCTCACTAATACCTTAACTACCTGGTATTCACGAGGTCCACTGTTAGTCAAGAAACCAGAAATATTCAATCTCACACTTTTGGCAGGTTTCAATTTTAACTGCTCGACTAACTATTGTGTAATGAAGGTTTTCTGTGATCCTTGATCAAAAAGACCTCTAGTGTTAACTCTAGATTTCCTGTTTATTAGTCTAAGTTGAGCTGTAGGCAGAGTGGTATTGCCTGACTCAGTAGCAAGTACATTTATTTCTTGATGCACTTTGCAATATTGAACTGTGGTCGAATTCGTGGAATTCTCCCCAGTTGTCATGGATTGGGTAGAAGTTTTTCTACATAAGGCATAGTGATGTGCACCTTGGTTGCATCTACTGCATGAACGTAGTTGCACTACACATTTTTTGGGATCATGAGAGCCCATGCACTTGGTGCACCTGTGTATTTCTTATAACCGTTTAATCCTGGTATTATAATTAGGATAAACAGAGCATTGGTAGGTGGCATGTCCTTGATTACAGAACAGACACCTTCTTTCTTTGGTTGATTTTGTCTCTTTAGCAGACAAGTCATTGGTTACCTCAGGAGGAGATATTGAATAAGTACCTACATTACAGATTCAGATTCAGATTCAGATTCAGATGTTTATTCAGGTAAGGTATATACATACAAGAGATGTTACATTAATGGATTGATATATAGATAGAGCTAGTACATACAATGCCTAAAGCCACTATTACGCAATGCGTTTCGGGCAAGAAAAACATTAATATCTAGAACTTAATACTAATTGAGCATAAAGATTAAAAGGTGTTGAGAACAAATACAAATAAAGATAAAACAAAAAAAAAAAAAAGGGGGAACATGACTGAAAAAAGCAGCACAAATACAATAGGTTGACAAACAGTGTTGATTAAGGAGTGAGGTAGATTACAGGGAATTTATTAGGTAGTGTTTAGTTTTTATCTTAAACTGGTTGAGAGAGGTACAGTCTTTAACATGGTTGGGAAGGTCATTCCACATTCTGGGCCCCTTGATTTGCAGAGCATTTATAGTTTGATTAAGACGTACTCTAGGAATATCAAAGCTGTATTTATTTCTGGTGTGGTGCTCATGGGTTCTGTTACAACCTTCTATGAAGCTTTTAAGATCAGGATTGGCATTATGGTTTAGCGTTTTATATATGTATAATACACATGAGAGAATGTGCAGTAACTTAATATCTAACATATTAAGAGATTTGAGTAGGGGTACCGAGTGATGTCTGGGGCCAGAGTTGGATATTGTCCTAATAGCGGCTTTGTGTTGGGTAATTAGAGGACGTAAGTGATTTTGGGTAGTAGAACCCCAAGCACAAATACCATAGTTGAGATAAGGATAGATAAGGGAGTAATAGAGAGTCACCAGGGCAGGGCGTGGTACATAATATCTGATCTTAGAAAGAATGCCCACAGTTTTAGAGACTTTTTTTGATATATTTAGAATGTGTCCCTGGAAATTCAGCTTGTGGTCAATGAGAATGCCAAGGAATTTGCCATCTAATTTGTTACAAATTTGGGTATTGTTTATTTTGAGATTTATAAGACTAGAGGATTTATTGCCAAACAGAATATAGAAGGTTTTGTCAATGTTAAGGGTGAGTTTGTTGGCAGTTAGCCAAAGATGGACTTTATTTAGCTCAGTATTTACTGTGGCATTTAGAGCAAGAGGGTCAGGACTGGAGTAAATGAAGGTTGTGTCGTCAGCAAATAGAATTGGTTTTACCACTCCTCTTACCACACAATTACCACTCCTCCTTCCAGTGGATGGAGCAGTCCTAGATTTATACTTACTAGACTTATTCAAAGTCGGTTTGGGTTTGACTGAAGTGTCAATATTAGGTGGTATAGACTCAGGTTTAATCTTATCATGGGTCTTCAACCTGTTAACCGTTATTCTCAATCCCTCGAATATTTGGTCAGGAGTGAGAAACTCGGTTTTATAGTGTGAGCAGAGCTCTGCTAAGATATTTCGAGGCAATTTCCTCTGCAAAAGTAACTTGATTGACCATTCCGAGGCGGGTATATCAACTTTAGTACCTAAGGCCTTTACTAGAGACTCTACTTCTAGTCTGAAGCTTTGAAGTGACTCTGGTCTGCTATTTGGTGCATTCAGATCTAGCAACTGGTAATAAAGGTTAGCTATACTCAACTCTTTGTTGCAATAGTTCAACTTCAACAGTTTTATAGCTTCCTCATAATTACTCTCAGTGAGAGTTAGGTTATGTATGACCTTTTTAGCCTCTCCTTTGAGAAGACTAAGCAGGTATGAGAATGTAGAAATCTTGTCAAGAGACGATTTCTTATGTATATGAACTTCAAATGAAGTCCAAAAATTGTCCCAATTTTCTGTATCCAGCCCTGTAAATGTAGGTAAATCTAAAGTAGGCAAACGAATCTCTGGCAATTGGTTACTGAATTGAGACATAGTATTATTTGTATTGGATTTAGATTGTGTTGCTAGATTGGATAGCATGTAAAGTTTATCTTGAATCTCATCTTCATACTGGGAAATATCTGCTAAAATTTGACCCAATTCATCAGGATCAGTTTCTATGGTATTCAGTAGAGCAATATAAGACTGACTTGTAGATTTAACTTGATCAAATTTCAGATCAGCCACTCTCACTGATGTCTCTAATTGATAAGAATCAATGGGAGTTGCTTTAGATAAGTCCTCAGACTTGTTAATTAGTCTGGTTAAATGACCTTTAAGGCCAATATAGGTTCTCCTTAAGCTCAGGAGTAGCCATGATGGGCTTAAGTCCAAACTTCATGGGGTTAGAATACGTATTACTAATGAAGCTTGGGTACTTGTTCATTAGTTGACAAGTAATATTAAATATAGCCTAATTTAACGTGGCTAAATTATACTCCACCTCACTCGAGGTTAAATGTACCTACCTAACAACAAGTTGCTAGACATTTTGTGCACTATCTGAACTTCACCATTACTTTCGTCCGGTTAGCTCTTCTATATCACCATTAGATGTAATGGTGATCATCCAGCAATACACAAAATAGATACACACAAAATAATGAGTACAAAATGAAATAATATGGAGACACTCCAATCAGAGTTATCTCAAAGTTTAATCCCACCCTTGATAGGGTCAGCACAAATGGTGTAATACATATACTACTGACTTGCTTAAGTATAGTCGTGATAATTCCTACCTAAGAAACTACAGATTTATTTAGTCTGGGTTTGTGCCAAATTCAGCACAATCACAGCCTAAATTCTACCTAATAAGATTGGTAAAGATTATTGTGGTGCAGTAATGTGAATATAGTTGTGCTGTATTTTTGTTTTTTTTTGGATTTTATAGTTTATAAGTGTGCACTTGCACACACAAGTGAAAACAATTATGTACAGTTAAGTTTGGCTTGCTAGCCACAGCCGTTTGTGATAGTTGATTGTGTTGATCAATTTGTCAAGCACATGTAACCTAGACTCACCTGACAGGTGTACACCATCTCTTGCCAGGTTTTGTCTATATGGTCTGGCTGTAAATTGGATATAAGTGGCATCCAATCTCACTCGTTTTTTCAGCCTGAAATTTATGTATTTAGCAGCTCTCTGGTAGTATTCTGGTGTTACTCCCCAACGATTATCTTGACTTGGTTGGCGAGGTTCCACTAACGTGAATACTACCGAATTACTGATGAGCTTAAATGAAGAAATTATGGCTTTAAGGTGATTGATCACCTCAGCTGGATGACAGTAGGATGGATGTCATTACCACCTAAGTATATAATGGTTAGATGGTGTGGCCACTCTAACGCAGGTGTTAGTGTGGAATTGTTGTAAAAGTTATGAGCTGTTGCTCCTGGTGACCTAAAGATTCTTACTTCAGTATGAGGTATAGGTCTAAGTGTTGTGGGCAACTGACTGTGTCCCACGAGTGCTACCTTATACATGAGGTGAAAGTAGCAATGACTTGGTGTGACTTAGGCTAACCTATGTGTTACGCTGTTGGTAGACACAATTAATTAAAATGGTTAGTCTAGACTACTTCACACAGTGATTAGTTATTAAAAATTAGTATTTATATTTATATTTTATGTTTATCCGGTTCGATAATGACCATAATGTGGGACATTTGGGGCTTGACTCTATTTATTTAATTATTAAAGTAATGAAATCAATTACGAAGGACCACCCGCTTTTATAGTAAAGAGGGAACTAATAAAATGTGATCATTAGAAATTCCTGTAAGAACCAATGACTATGGATAAATATTAGGAAAAATAATCACTTGAGTAATTAATGAGCTGTATAAATAATTTACTTGAATCAAAGCCTCAAACACCTACATTGGGGGGTTATTGCTAGAACTTCATATATGTCTAGGAACTAGTGTGGTTCGTGCACCAGTTCATTGTGTAATAACCTAATCTTATGACCAATTAAAGAATCAATAGAAAATTTGTCACCAATAAGAATATAGATCATCAATATCAGAAATTAATCATTACAATAAACACGTATTATCTCTGGTGTACACAGCATTCCATAAATGACAATCAAAATACTGATAATTTGAATAATCAAAGAAATACGAAAAGTCTTAGCTTGAAGACGTTTTCAAAGACATCAATTACGAATCATTCTCGGGATCTCCGGAATTCCTCGTAGAACACTGAGAGATGAATAACACGGGTAAAGTAACAGCTCGTGGAATTCCTCACACACGAGCTGTAAATTAAGGGATATTACGTAGCAATGTACTAGGCTACTAAATATCTATATTCAAGAAATTGGGAATAAAATTAATTTAGAATACTAACATATGGTTTATTTATGTCGCTCGACATAACGACAAGCTACCCTGCCATATGCAATCTCTAATGATGCATCAAAAGGGAGTTATATATATTCTTAGCAAATAGGGTACTGTATAAGTTGAAGCTTGCTGAAACCGCGTCCCAGGCTCTAGCGTCACAATGGCGAACACGTGGTAGCTAGCTTAGCTTGGATGTCGATGCGCTTATTTGGCCGGTCACGATGGATCACATAGAGCAAATTAACTAGTTCCGGGATGAATATCAGGTTAAATCTTGCTGACAATTCACCACAACGTATCCTAGACTCTGACACCAAAACGAGTTGCTCAATTCCGCAACAAGTCTTCACGCCGCACACTGGTGACTTCTCCTCGAGCTGTCGTCTACCACAATGGCGTCTCCCTCTCCCTGGCGTCTCGCATTCGCCACAGAAATTATTTAACACGAATAATATTATTTCGCGCAGTTGTGGCTAAAATGCTTTGATAAAGACTGGGTTGTAATTCTAGGGAGCTAAATATTATTACTTTCTCATCTTACGATGGTAAACGAGAAATGCACATGATTTTAGTTCTCTCCATGGCATTCATGCATGACGTTAAATTCATTACTTGATAACAGTTGTAACTAAAAACTCGATTTGGCATTATTTGGGAGTTATATTATCTGACGCAATACTGGCGCTTGGTTACGTAAGAATTCCAGCATTATTGTACAGATACAATTATTAGTTCATGTGAACACTACTGTTAGTTAATTTTAGTTACTACAGCAATTAGTAGATTTTAGTAATAGTTAATAATAATACAACAGTATTGTATTAGTGTTGGAAATTTCCAACATATATATATATATATATATATATATATATATATATATATATATATATATATATATATATATATATATATATATATATATATGTCGTACCTAGTAGCCAGAACACACTTCTCAGCCTACTATGCAAGGCCTGATTTGCCTAATAAGCCAAGTTTTCATGAATTAATGTTTTTTCGACTACCTAACCTAACCTAACTTTTTCGGCTACCTAACCTAACCTAACCTATAAAGATAGGTTAGGGTAGGTTAGGTAAGGTTTGTTAGGTTCGGTCATATATCTACGTTAATTTTAACTCCAATAAAAAAAATTGACCTCATACATAATGAAATGGGTAGCTTTATCATTTCATAAGAAAAAAATTAGAGAAAATATATTAATTCAGGAAAACTTGAGTTATTAGGCAAATTGGGCCTTGCATAGTAGGCCGAGAAGTGCGTTCTGGCTACTAGGTACGACATATATATATATATATATATATATATGTTGGAAATTTCCAACACTAATACAATACTGTTGTATTATTATTAACTATTACTAAAATCTACTAATTAGGCAAATCGGGCCTTGCATAGTAGGCTGAGAAGTGCGTTCTGGCTACTAGGTACGACATATATATATATATATATATATATATATATATATATATATATATATATATATATATATATAAAACAAAAAGGTGCTTAAAGGTTATGGATCTCTTGAAGAACACAACAATGGGAAACATTGATGAATGTCACAGACGGGTTCGATCATTGTTGCAAGTCAAACACTTCTTCGAATTCCTCTGAAGTTGGACTAGTGCCCAAGACGCAACAGGCATTTCCTCTCTGAATCGCAACACTGAGGCGCTGGAACAAGAAACTTTTTGCTCTCTGGTCTTTTGTAGCGCTGATCAATTTGTCCCCCAATTCCTTCAGGAACTTCAATGCACATTTTCCCCACGAACCGAGGGTCTCCGAGCCGATCGGAACAAAGCTGTAGCAGTGTGCTAGACCTCTGTATTTAATAATTTTCTGCGATTCCCTGAAAGAAGCAGCACCACCGCTTTCACGTGTGCTGTAGTGGAGGTAGGTACTGGCCAGTGTGGCAGCGCACGTGTAGTCCCATACCACTTGCTTACCATCCTTCCAAGGTAGCAAGGTGACCCCATCAGGGCGCTTCTGAGGGTCGTTAGGTCTGGATAAGTGTGGTTCTCTTTGTGCCGGGCAGCGGGCTGTGGCGAGGCTCCTCTTGATGATGTCGTTGACTTCTTCATGTCTTGCAATTTTACCCTGTGATTTACGACATACCAGACCATGACGACCATATTGGTCTGCCATCGCAGTTCCGCAGATGCACCTATGTTCGGTGAGGATGGGGGCGGCAAGGCGAAGGGCAACTCCAATGCGGAGAGCGTCATGACTGAGGCGAGTTCCCAGGGCTGCATTGGGCACAGCAAATAAAAAATCCCCGGCGTGGGGTGCTGTTACCGCTAGGAGGCGGGCTTTGTTTTCAGCATCAGCGTTGTCAATCATTGCTGTGACAGTCTTTTCCATTATGGGGCTATCCCAGTGGGCCTGCTTGTGGTCTTTTGGGACTTGTGGTCGGGGTTGAGGGTGTGCAATGGTGTCCCATTGTCTGGCTGCTTCGATGAACGTTTGATCACGAGTTCCCGCTGTCTCTCTCATACGCTCTGGTAGGATCTGCCCTACCAATTCGTTGGCTGCTGTACATGAGGATAAGAATGCTGGAAGTGCTACCTCAGTTGCCTTTCGTATGCCTATCCCTCCAAATCTCACTGGTAGTGTTGCTTGGTCCCACTGACTGTCATCTAAATCTAGGTTGAGCGCCTTCCTGAATATTGACCTGAGGAGCTCATCATATTGATTTAGAAGTGGGTTGCCAAAAGTTGGTGCACACCTTAAGAAGTATGTTAGCCTGGGCAGGGTAAGGCACTTTGTGAGAAGGTAGAGGGCATCGTGGGAGTCCAAGTCCCCAATTCTCTCTTCCATCCTCTTTAGGTCTCTAAACTTTTCGTCAAGGACTGCAGCAATGGCATTGTGGCCCAGAGGTGCTCCGAGTAGTGTGCTGTCGGTAGGTTTAACGACTGAGGCTTCTGGTAGAACTGATTTCACTGCTCTAATGATTACTTCACTAGATGCAATAATTTCGCACTTGGAGGGGCTAAGAACGAGACCCATGGACTCCCCCCGTGTCTTCACCAGCTGTAAGTCTTCTAGCAGGGAATCTTGTGTGCCTGCCAGAGTGCCGTCATCCAGGAACCAGATGTTGAGCTCGCTGGACAGTCTGGTTGTAATTTCTCGAACCGCTATGCAAAAGAGGAACGGTGCAAGTGGGTCACCCTGTTGAATTCCCTCTGCTGAGGTGACTTCATGTTTGCCAAACAGGAGGGTTGAGTCTTTGCTGTAGCCTGCTGACACAAACGGGAGAATGCTTGGGCAATGTTCCTGGACTGCAGTGAGGATTGCTTCCCTTTTGACCGAGTTGAAAGCGTTTTTAAAATCTACTTTTACTACTGCCTGGTCTTCAGTAAGAGAGCTAATGTAGGCTCGTGCAGCATGAGCCGCTGCTTCACAGCCTTGGGGGACTCCAAACCCCAGCTGGTTGGGTTGCAGCATGGTGGCTGCTTCCGTTCGGATACTTCTGACAGCAGCCCTTGCAACTAGGCGGCGAAGGGTATTACCAACGGCAATGGGTCTGATTCCTCCCCCCTTCTTTTTGAGGGCACATAGGGATGCACCAAAGAAGAATGGTTTGATTTCATCAGGGATTAACCCGGCGAGGCAGTTGTTGACAAACGTTGTGATTTCTGTCAGGAGCGCTTCTGCAGCTGTATATATATATATATATATATATATATATATATATATGTCGTACCTAATAGCCAGAACGCACTTCTCAGCCTACTATTCAAGGCCCGATTTGCCTAATAAGCCAAGTTTTCATGAATTAATGTTTTTTCGTCTACCTAACCTAACCTAACCTAGCTTTTTTTGGCTACCTAACCTAACCTTACCTATAAATATAGGTTAGGTTAGGTTAGGTAGGGTTGGTTAGGTTCGGTCATATATCTACGTTAATTTTAACTCCTATTAAAAATAATTGACCTCATACGTAATGAAATGGGTAACTTTATCATATCATAAGAAAAAAAAATAGAGAAAATATATTAATTCAGGAAAACCTGGCCTATTAGGCAAATCGGGCCTTGCATAGTAGACCAATAAGTGCTTTCTGGCTACTAGGTACGACATATATATATATATATATATATATATATATATATATATATATATATATATATATATATATATATATATATATATATATATATATATATATATATATATATATACATATATATATACATATATATATATATATATATATATATATATATATATATATATATATATATATATATATGCATATATGCTGTGAGAACTGACCTGTGAGATATATATTTATTTAATTTATATGAAATTTATATATAATTTATATTTAGGTTAATTTATATATTTTGATAGCAATTTGTATGATTTTAGCAAAATGTATTTCTGCAATATTCTCACAAATCAATTTCTTGCAAATTAGGGTGGGTTTATCAAAATTTATATATATGCAGCCAATGAAACTACAGTATTATACTGCATATATAAGTAATAATAATTTAGATATTGTCTTTTGAACAGTAGGCTTAGTCCACCAGGTATAACCATGAATGAAGGCACCAAATAATCTTCAAAATGTAAGCTAGTGTCTCCATCCCTGTATAGGAGTACCAAGCAACTGTACTGCTTCCTCTTCTATTATTCCTGTCAAAGGGCACTAGCTGTGTAAGCCAGAATCCAAATATATGACAGCTATATCAGATGAAACATTTGTTATGTTATTAGATTAAGGATTAGTAGACCAAGGATTAATTAACTGGGTTGAATCGTTGCCCCATGTCCTAACCGGAATTAATCCTATCTACCTCACATTACTGGCCAGAAATGAATATTGATAAGATTTCAGAAAGACATTTCCCCTTGTTTAGATGTTGACTGCGTGTTGATATGGAGGAAGCACTAATTTGATCTCCATTACACTATTACACTTCGTCCAAGGGAGAATTATAGGAGCTGAACTTGCTCCAAGCGACTCAGTCTAACAACAATGGCAACCTCCCTCTCGCCACTGACGCCTGGCTCTCCTTTTCCAGATGTTAGTAATTGCTAGAAAGGTCACATTTACTCTATTTTGATACTAATACTTAAGTTAATTCAAAATAGATGTTTTTATGATGTTATTAGTCCAAAGACTGCAGTATTAAGAATAATTTCCAACAGAATAGCTGGTGAATATATAAAACTATGTGGCAATGATACCTCGTTTTCTGATGACGGAAAATTTCACTATGCTACATTTTGTATGGGTTAGCTTGTGTATTCAACAGCAGCAATATTATCTGCCTATTGTATTTAATATTAGTAAATGGTGTCGGGTTTTCCAAAATAATTCCCTGGGGGCTGAACATGGGTCGAAGTCCTATTTAGAACAGACGAACACCGATACTTCTCCTTAGAAATTATTAGATTAATTTGATGTTAGTAGTTAGTAATAACACCTTTGTGAGTCTGTTCGTATAGGACGAATGTCCCGTACTAGAGTTACAGGGGTATAAGACTAAAGCGATTTAATTTCCCTGTTAACTCTTGGAAGTAAAAAATTCTAGCCTATTTACATATTATTTAACCCAGAGGACTGAATGTGATCAAGTACTACAGTCAAATATGATTCAGGGACTGCAGTGAGATCAGTGACATTAGTTATAATAACTTGAAGCTTATTCAGGTAACTGGTCACTGATATATAAGCACTGAAGCCCATGGAATTCATCTTGATTAAATAATAAATGTATCAAAATCAGTCGTCGGATTAATTGGTGTTTAATTTAGTTTGTTGATTCAGAGGATTGAATAGTCACTAAAGTCAAGTATGGTTCTGAGACTGCAGTGGATTCAGTGACATTGGTCCCAATTACTTGTAGCTGTTTTGGCTACTGTTCACTGATTTGCCACTGAAAAATTTGTTCAATGTCAACCAATAATTTTTGACGAATTGTATATGAAAAGGGCTGCAATTATCCCAAGTTTCAGTACTGCAGTGTAAATAGAAAGGGAGAGTTTTTATTATTTTTTATTTTTTTTAACGAATTTTACACATTTTCAAGTGTAAATAAACAAACACACCTCTCAGATATAATCATTCTATGACACTTTTCTGAAACAATTGCATATAATAAAGGATCCGGAGGTAGGGAGTTTCCAAAACGTCTTTAGTTTTCCTAATATAAATATTCAAATTTCCCCCCCCAAAAAAAAAAAATTATGCAAATATGTCATGTTTATTGCTATTATAAAATCAATAAATGAACTTAGGATAAAAACGCTTACTTGGGATTTTAGATACATAAACTTTACATATAAGGAGTAAGGTTCATGTAAATTGAATAAAAAATGAAAGACTTATTTGAACGTTTATGTTACTTGAAAATATTACAAATAAATAAAAAAGTAATAAAGTCTAAGGTGCTGCCATCTGTGGCTGAGGCTGACATCAACCAGTTTTCTCCAAAATTGGCACCCTTTCAGATAGGCTTATGTGCAGTCAGGTGTATAAGTTTCATGCAAATCGTCCGATAAAAAAAAAATGAATAAAAAATATATTTATATCAATTTTTTATAACTTAATTATTTTTCTAATAAAACTAATTATAATATTTTTTATTATAGGCTATTGTGATAGCTGATAGTCATAGATATGATTTCAGTTGACACTTTTGTTTGATAATCGTTTTTGACCAGTTAGGAATAATTTTGACACCTACTTCACTATTTTTTTCTCCCCTCCTATTTATGCTACAATGCTGAGACTTGGATGAAACCCTTTTTATATACAACTAGTCAAAAGAGTTTGATTGAAATCGAACTAGTTTTAATTTATTGCATTTTTTTGGAAATCTGGAGCCCTTGTCCCTTAAATTAAGATCAACATCTGTTGTGATAGTCAGCTGTAATTTATTTAGTATAATGCTACTGGAGATATAATCATCTGACAAATGTAGATTTCTACTAGTATTGTTTATCTGCAGGCATTGGTCTCCTCAGACTTAATACTGGGCCTGAGAGTAATTTACCTCCTGCAGAATCTAGCATGGTTATACCCTGATATTTAGTAGGGCTACCAATGAATCGAAGTAGTAGTCTGTACCTACAAGGATACCGAAGTCGGTGAGGTAATCAGACTTAATTTTATCTGCCAGTTTTATTCCTCTATATCTCAGGAATTTGGCTGTTGCTCCTAGACCTTGAACTTGTAAGTCGGCTGGTATTTTGTCCACCACAATGGCTTGTACCTGACAGACTTAGCTGCCTAAACGTACTGATGGTTGTACCACCTGGTAGACTTGAGGTCCTGTATCTGTTAGAAACCCTGAGATATTGATTATCGTCTGGGTTACAGGCCTTGATTGTAGTTAATCTGCCAACGTTTTAGTGACATATGTTCTTTGGGACCCTTGGTCAAACAACCCACGGGTATGGACCTTGGCCCTCTTATTCTGGATGGTAATTGGGGCAGTAGGCAAAGTCGCATTACTTTTGGACTCTGCCGCTTGGACACTAATTTTCTCTCGCACCTTGCAAAACTGTACTGTGGTGGGAATGCTATCTTCTCCATTGGGTCTGGAATACGTTAATTTCGTATGTTTGCACAGTGCTGCATGGTGCTTACCTCGTCTACACCTGTTGCAGGTGTTGAATTGGGTATCACAATAGTCTATGTTGTGTGACTTGAGACACCTTGAACATCTCCCAATTCCTGGAGTCGCTTAATACGAGTGTCTGTCTGGGTATTTGACACAACAGTATGATGAATGTTTCTTTTTGCAGAACATACATGTCCCCCAGCCTACTGCACGCTTGGAAGTTACCGGGTTTGGGTGAATTAGTAACAGTAGGCTTGGAGGTTGCTGCTGCATTGTCAGATTTTCTCCAACTTGGTGTGAGAGTAATTGGTTGATGTTTATTTGGGGTAGTTGTTTTACCATTTAATTGACTATCATTTTCTCTTTCTGGAGGCTCGCAAGAGACTTTAACTTCCTCATTTGCAAGTCATTTGTCTATAATGGAAAGCAAACCTTCAGTGATGTCCTATACTGTCAGGATGGTATTATGTTCTTGTGTGTATAATTCATCTAGAATATCGCTGGACAATTTTAGTTGAAGGACTATCTTGGTCATCCACTCACTAGTGGTTATGTCAACCTTAAGACTGAATGTTCTTAGTAGTGACTCAAACTCCATGCTGAAGGATTGTAATGAGTCAGCAGTCTGATCAGGTTGAGATAAGCTCAGCAATTGTACTAGATGTATGAAAGTTTTCTCATTGCCAGTATTATCCCTAGGAAGCTGGACTGGACAATTAGTGTTGTCACTATTTCATTTACATTTCCTACTTCTGGTTCAGCTTCATCTTTAATTTCAGTTTGGAGACATGTTAACTTAGTGGCCTCAGGTATTGGGTTTTCATAATCCACAGAGACTGTTGATAAATTGTCTGAGAACTGTTTAATTTCTGGTGGTATAATATTGGGTGATGCTGTAGTGGGTGAGGCTTTATCCTCGTTTATTAAAGGATCTAATCTGGCTTGACATTTTTTCTCAAAAGGACCCAGATCATCCATAATATTATCTACTTTATTTGATGTATTGGCTGTTTGCTCTAAATCAATTATCCTGTGTAAGTGCTCCAACCTGGCTTGAGTTTCTTCTTCATATTGTGCTAGGACAGACAGGAATGGTTCCACATCCTCAACTATTATGTCGTCGTCGTCGTGGACCTGATTTTGGTAAGATTTCGTATTTGCTTTCAATAGATGCAATTGGGTTTGAATCTGTAATAGTGGGATTTTCAACCGACGATAATTAATTACAGGCTCATATAACAACTGTTCACATTGGTCGAGATCTCTTGACAGTTGATGTTTACGTGCTGTTAAAGCAGCTTTGCTTTCTGAGGATTAGTTATGGTGACGTGTTAATTGAATATTACTGGCTCATTAATTGTGAGGAAACACAGATGGTAGCCTAGGGTAAAATTCAGTAATCACTAGGTTATAATCGTACCTCTTCTAGAGGTTAGCTCTTAAAATAATTAATACACATTATATATATATATATATATATATATATATATATATATATATATATATATATATATATATATATATAAACATATAATCATACACAGTAATGCTTTAAGTGATAAACCAGTGTCACTGGAAGTACCTTCTAAATTTAGGGGCCATGGTAAACGAAAATCCGATGAAAAATGGAATATTTACAAAAAATTACGAAAAATACTACAACGTTCTGGCAACACTGTGGTCCAAACCGTTTAATGATATCTTGAAAAATAACGTAATTAGAGTCAAATTTCCCGCTGCAACTTTCGTGAATCTGGTCCTCGCGCCGTGAGTACGCCGCGGGGTTTTGTATCTTACGTTGTAGATGTCTTATTTTTCGTAATAGCGTTGAAAATAACATGTTATGCATAAAATGAATATAAACTAACAGATATGGCAACACTCTATTGTCTGACACGAGGGTGGTGCAGTCAGTGACTGCGTGTCTCTCATGGAGAGAGGATGTATGCTGACGCGCTCACACAATATCTCCCAGAACATTCTATTTTTAGCTATTTGTACTGCAATATGACTTACCAAACGAACAAGAGAAAAGCATTGACAGCTAGATGCATGCGAGCTCTCCATACGAGCTGGCCGCAATGCGTAAATCACCAGTCACGAGTGACCGCAGGTTGAGTAAACTTTGAGAGCGCGCTACGCAACTCCAACTTTTACAACTAGATAAAATTTCACAGCCTTTATTTATTATTCTATTTACATGAAACTTGCACATTATATGTAGAGTTTACGCCTCTATAAACGCATGTCATTATTCTTATCTACGTAGATTTATTGATTTTATAAATAATGATACACTTCATTTTGTTGCATACGTTTTTGGGAAACTTTTATAAAATCTGTATTATTGCACTAAATACATCTAGGAAAATAATGTGACATGCAAATCTTTATTATATAGTAAGGTCATAGCTGAGTGTCGTATAAATGATTTTGGTTCACAATTGTGGGCTGTGAAATCAATTGAACATGGTTGAAAAATTTGTCTTTTTTTTTCTCCGTCTCTATTTAGGCTGAGATGCTGAAACTTGGCCTAGGTGCAGCACCTTTCACATGTATCAGGATAATAAATTATGAATACCCTACAACAATTTTTTAAATCCTGGTCCCATGGCCCCTTAGGTTAGCTTCTCAATTATCACCCTAGGATGGTATAGACACTAATTAATCACTCAAAATGTGCAATGATTGTATGTAAATTGTTATATATATGCACAACTCAACTCGAGCTGTTATTAATTACAACCAAAATAGGGTCAGTACCATTAATTAATGGTGCTAGGTTGTTCAATGTAGTACAACTAGAATATGGTAATAAATGGGACTCGGATGAACAATAAATAGTTCAACTAGTCAATGATAATAGAGGGGATATGTTATCAATAAACACTAGTCAATGTATATCCTACCCTGTTGTTGGTTGGCAAGTAGTAAATATTGCATTGAGAAGACTAGTGCAATATATTAAATAGTTCTCGATTTAAGAGAAATAATAAACACAATTATTAATAATAGCCTCTTAATTAGCCACTAGTATTATCTTGAAATATTAAATCTTATTAGTAACCTCGTGAAATAAACACCACAAAACTCGTGGATAATCTTGCGAGGGCGCAACCACTAATTTGACTGGTTTTAAAAAAAGCGCTGACACTTTATAGAATAACACTCCATGAAATTAGTGGGTGATACACCCATGAAGCCTGTGTTCCAGTTCGAAGATGGCCATATAATGTGGGAACCGATCTGTGAGATTTATATTTTTTTAATTTATATGAATATATATAGAATTTATATATACGTTAATTTATATATTTCGATAGCAATTTGTATGATGTTTAGCGGACTGTATTTCTGCAATATTCTCACAAATCGATTTCTTGCACATTAGGTTTTTTTATAATATATATATATATATATATATATATATATATATATATATATATATATATATATATATATATATATATATATATATATATATATATATATATATATATATATATATATATATATATATATATATATATAGGGGGGTACCACCACTGGTGCAATTTACAATATATACAATTTATTATATACTATATATATATATATATATATATATATATATATATATATATATATATATATATATATATATATATATATGCAAACAAGCCTGAATGGTCCCCAGGACTATATACAACTGAAAACTCACACCCCAGAAGTGACTCGAACCCATACTGCCAGGAGCAACGCAACTGGTATGTACAGGGATGCCTTAATCCGCTTGACCATCACGACCGGACAAAAGGAAGTGATAGCCGAAGCTATTTGAACCACTTCCCCGCCGGCACTCGAATGGTAATCTTGGGCATAGCATTTTGCTTTATCTTTTTTGTCCGGTCGTGATGGTCAAGCGGATTAAGGCGTCCCTGTACATACCAGTTGCGTTGCTCCTGGCAGTATGGGTTCGAGTCACTTCTGGGGTGTGAGTTTTCAGTTGTATATAGTCCTGGGGACCATTCAGGCTTGTTTGCATTTGTGTTCCTCACGTGTGCCCCAAAGAATGAGGTGATTTGATAAAATGCTATGCCCAAGATTACCATCCGAGTGCCGGCGGGGAAGTGGCTTCGGCTATCACGAAGCAAATAGCTTCGGCTATCACTTCCTTTTGTCCGGTCGTGATGGTCAAGCGGATTAAGGCGTCCCTGTACATACCAGTTGCGTTGCTCCTGGCAGTATGGGTTCGAGTCACTTCTGGGGTGTGAGTTTTCAGTTATATATATATATATATATATATATATATATATATATATATATATATATATATATATATATATATATATATACTAAGAGTAGGCTTAGTCCACCAGGTATAAACAAGAATGAAGGAACCAAATAATCTTCATAGTTGAATCAAGCATCTCCATTCCTGTAATGGAGTACCAAGCAACTGTATTGCTTCCTCTTTTATTATTCTTGTCAATGGCACTAGCTGTAAAGCCGGAATTCAAATATATAACAGCTATATCAGATGAAACATTTGTTATATTATTAGATTAAGGTTTATTAGACCAAGGATTAATTACCTGGATTGAGTCGTTGCCTCATGTCCTAACCAGAATTAATCCTATGTATCTGACATTACTGGCCAGAAATGACTTAGATAAGATTTCGGAATAACACTTCCATTGTTTAGATGTTGACTGCGTGTTGATGGTGGAAAAGCACTAATTTGATCTCCATAACACTTTGTCCAAGGAAGAATTATAGGAGCTGAATTTGCTCTAAGCGACTCAGTCTAACAACAATGGTTGACCTCCCTCCCACCTCTGACGCCTGGCTCACCTTGTCCAGCTGTCAATAATTGCTAGAAAGGTCACATTTATCCCATTTTGATTCTGATAATTAAGCAAATTCAAGTGAGATGTTTTTATGTTGTTATTAGTCCAAAGACTGCAGTATTAAGAATAACTCCCAACAGAATAGCTGGTGAATTTATAGCGCTATATGGCAATGATATCTTGTTTTCTATTGACGGAAACTTCCACTGTGCTACATTCAGTATGGGGTAACTTGTGCATACAACAGCAGCAATATTATCTGCCTAATACAATATTCCTTTTGTATTTAATGTTAGTAAATGTTGTCGGGTTTTCTGACATATGCTGCTGGACTTTTCAAATTTATTATTTTTCTGTTGTCTTCTTATTATGAATGTGATGTAACAGTACTTTATTGCCACTTGCATTTGTTATATCGAAACAATCGAACTACACTTTTAAATTATCCAAGTACTGCTGAATTTGGTATTTACTTTGAATCCTGTGATATTTACATCCTCTTAGCCTTCCTGGATAGTAACCTAGTTCAATCTAGTTTTCATTGAAAATATTTCCATTTCTTCACTGTATTTCTAAGCTACTATAAAACAAATATTTTACTAGATAATGACTTTTAATATTTTACTTTAGATAATGTTATGGTGTAATATAGTTGAGTTACACCATCTCTGAAGTCAATGAAATATAAATTTTGGGGGAATTAACAAGAAAATATTAAATAATGATTATATAAACGTGTAATATTCATGTAATTTTAAGGGCTTCCTGAACCATTACAATTAATTTTTCAGACATTTCTGTGTACTGAAGCACAATTAAATATGGGTAAATCCTAACATAGTTCCATTTCACAAAGTGCCAGCATTGAAGACCCCTTCATTATTGACCTGTATTATTGGCAAGTGTAGTACTCAAAATAATTAAAATGAAATAGGTAGAACACCTGGAGAAAAATAATATGACTAATAGGACTGATAGTATAGTTTTCGATGTGGAACTTCCTGTGTAAAAAATTAACTTGGTTTCTATGATAGAGCCACAGAGATTTCACAGGAAATAGATGGTTGGGTTGACTGCATATATCTACACTTGAAAAGAGTCTTTTGACAGAGTCTCATTTAAGATGTAGTTCTGGAAACTGGAAGATACTGGAGGAGTTACAAGGAGGGTTCTAACATGGATGACAAATTTTCTAACGAACAGAATGTGGAGGGCAGTAATCAGAAGCAATTTATCAAACTGAAGAAAAGTCAGAAGGGGAGTACCACAGGGCTTATTTTTTCAACTAGTAATCTTCATTGTATGCATAACCAACCTATTTGAAGATATATTGAATTATAAGAATAAGTTTGCTGATGATGCTAGGAAAGATTAAAAACATAGACGATTGTTATGCCCTTCAAGAAGTCCTGGAAACTATTAGTGTATGTAACACAACTTGGCAAATGGAAATTAATGTGAATAAATGGCATGTTATGGAATGTTGAGGAAGAGAAGATTGACAAACACACAACATACAAATTCATCACTTAACAAATTTATTATCACAATTATATATCAAACGAGGTTGATGTGAGGCTACTAGACATAAGTGTATATCAATTTCTCTTAAGTTTAGAGAGAAACATTTAACATATAAATAAAACCCAGATAAAATATTGCACCTTCGTCTTTACTGAACACTAATATATGAATTTTATGTTCTCAACCCTTATATAGGGTAGGATGCCCAACTTGTCCAGTGTTGAGCTAAATATTGAACAACCTAATAATCATTTAAACATTGTGCAGACCCCAGAAAGGGTCGGATCAATACCAACACGAGTTGTGCTGTGCATATAATTAGATTACTCATATTATATTAATAATTACTATATTCATTTATATTTTATCTATAACATTTTCATTTTTGAATCTTCATTGGTGTCTCTAATCCTTCGAATAGTGATAATGATAGGCTAGCCAAAGGTATTCCTACAGTGACAGTGGTCACCAGTCAAATTATTTGTGTGATTATATATGTACAATTTACTTTTAATGTGCCAACCCCAACGAGAGGTAGGATATACCGTAGTGACTGGATATTAATCCTAGGCTATTACTACTCAAAATTGTTTACCTCAATGAATCAGTACCCCAGTTATCTTCATTTAGAAGCTATGGAATCAATCAGCCACCATGGCCGACCCAGAGTAAACAAAACGTGCCCTAGCAGCACTTAAACGTCACCTGACAAGACTACTCAATATATTTGAGAATTTGTCACTAGAGTCTCCATTTGATTTTACCCATATGGAAATCTCTCCATTGGTGGCTGATAACAAATTCGATGATATGAAAAGATTGATTGAATTTTACCGAAGTAAACTCCTTGCCAACACAAACAGCAGTAAACACAACCCTGAGGAAATGTAACAAATCATGTCTGAACTGGCAATGTATGAGGATGATACTCAAGCCAAGTTAAGTCCTTTACTTCACCTATTAGCTGTTCATAAGGCAACACCTAGAATAATAGTGTTTCAATCCAGTTCAGCACAGTAACCAACTTTTGCTAGAACAGACAAAGAAAACTATTACACCTTTTGGATGTCTTTTAACACTCATGTTTATTCTAAGGCAACCATACCCAAGGTGACAAAGTTCACATACCTTCAAAGCCTTATCAAAGGGGAGGCCAAGAAGGTCATAGCTAATCTGTCCCTTGATGAGGACACTTATGATATAGCTATACAGTTGTTGAAAGTCAATTACTACACCAAACAAATAGTATAGCTAATCAATTGGTCGATTTAACCTCACCTATCAACTGAACAGACTCCCTTCAAGACTTCAGGTTAGAGTTGGAGTCGCTTGTGAGAGCCCTTAACACCAAAGTAGATGTACAAGCTTCCGAATGGTCACTAAAGTTGAGCATCCAGAGGAAGCTCCCTTGAGATTTTTTAGCTGAAATCTCATCTCATTTTAAGACAAACGCCCCAGCCATAGATGAAATCTTTCAGGGATTGAGAATAACAGTCAATAGAATGAAAGCTCACAACAAAACTGAATCTGATACTGAAAAGTCATACACTGAGAAATCAGGGAGACCAACGAGTATGTCAAATAATCCTAATAAATCTAAATCTACCATCTCCAATCCAGGTGGAAGAAAGGCCGTGTGGGTACATATGCAGCGAGTTCCTCAAAGCCTTTTATTTTTTTATTTGGATCCACCAAAATAAACGGTTGTGAATCCCAAAGGTGCTGTAGACTGGGGAACGTGTGTGCTCTGCCAAGAAGGACATTTAATATATCACTGCGCAAATTACCTTGATCGTACTAAAAGGGTAAAGCGACTCAAGGAGTTGCACAAACGCACAAGGTACCTACGGTCACATGACTCCTGTACCTGTGCAGTCCAACTAAGCACCTACAATAGGTGCAATAAGGGCAAACACCAGACCGCACTGTGTGGAGACAAAATCAAAGTTCTCCAAGGCCAAGACAGAGGAAGAGACTTCTACCTCCATGCAATACTGCAAAGTATGACAGGATATAGGTGTCCTATCCACAAAGTTAAGCAATGGCACAACTTTACCCACTACCCAATTCATCCTTAAAAATAAAAGGGCCAAAGTCAACACCATATTTTCTTATTTCAGGGGACAAGAAGCGCCAGTGTATTCATTCACATTAGGCCCCTCATCCCAGTATCCTCTGCATCCCTGGTATCCACCTCACAAATCCTCACACCCATGGCACAGCTTCCTCCACCAGCAGAGCATTCACCAAGGAGGAGATTTGAGAAGGGACAGAAGAAAGTGAGCCTCAAGGCAATGTACACTAACATAGACGGTATTACAAATAAAGCAAATGAACTTGAAGAATGGGTACTAGAGGAAAAACCAAGACATAATAGCTCTCACAGAAACAAAGCTGACGAAAACAATAACAAATGCAGTGTTCCCACAGGACTATTATGTTATGAGGAAAGAGAGAGAAGGAAGAGGTGGGGGTGGTGTAGCTCTGCTGGTAAGAAAAGGCTGGGATTTTGAGGAGTTGGTTGTTCAGGGATGTGAAGGTTTCAGTGACTACATAATAGGAACAATAACAACTGGAGGGCAAAAAATTAAAGTCGTAGTCATATATAATCCGCCACCAAATGACAGAAGACCCAGACAGGAATATGATAGAAACAATATGGCCACCATTAACATAATGGAGAGAGCAGCTTCTGTTGCTAGCAGGAATGGATCTGGACTACTAATCATGGAGGACTTCAACCATGGGAAGATAGATTGCGAGAACAGAGACCCGCATGGAGGACCAGAAACATGGAGAGCTAAGCTGCTGGATGTGGCAACAAGAAACTTTCTAAGCCAGCACATCAAGGATCCAACAAGAATGAGAGGAGAGGATGAACCAGCAATGCTTGATCTGATATTTACCCTAAATGAATGGGATATAAGGGAAGTCAAGATGGAAGCACCCTTGGGAATGAGTGATCACAGTGTATTGAACTTTGAGTACCTGGTAGAGCTAGGAATTATCTCCCCCCCAAAAAAGAACTAGGAAACAAAAGGCTGGCATACTGAAAGGGAAATTATGAGGAGATGAGAAGCTTCCTAAGGGAAATACCTTGGGACACAGACCTCAGAGCTAAGTCTGTACAAGATATGATGGACTATGTCACCCAAAAGTGTCAGGAGGCAGTAAGTAGATACATCCCGGCCCAAAAGGAAAAATCCGAGAAGCAATAGAAGAATCCATGGTATAATAGGGCATGTATGGAAGCAAAGAAACTGAACAAATGGGCGTGGAGGAACTTCCGGAACAACAGAACACCAGAAAGCAGAGAGAGAGATACAAGAGAACCAGGAATGAGTATGTCAGGGTGAGAAGAGAAGCTGAGAAAGGTTATGAAAATGATATAGCAAACAAAGCCAAGACCGAACCAAAGCTACTCCACAATCACATCAGAAGGAAAACAACAGTGAAAGAACAGGTAGTGAAACTTCGAACAGGCGAGGACAGGTATACAGAGAATGACAAAGAGGTGTGTGATGAACTCAACAAGAGGTTCCAAGAGGTCTTCACAACAGAACAAGGTGAGGTCACTGTGCTAGGAGAAAGGGAAGTAAACCAGGCGGCCTGGGAAGAGTTTGAAATTACGATAGAGGAGGTCAAGAGACACCTGCTGGACCTGGATGTTAGAAAGGCTGTTGAGCCAGACGGGATCTCGCCATGGGTACTGAAAGAGTGTACAGAGGCACTTTGCTTGCCACTCTCCATAGTGTATAGTAGGTCACTGGAGACGGGAGACCTACCAGAAATATGGAAGACGGCAAATGTGGTCCCAATATACAAAAAGGGCGACAGGCAAGAGGCACTGAACTACAGGCCAGTGTCCTTAACTTGTATACCATGCAAGGTGATGAAGTAGATCGTGAGATCAACCTGGTAGCACATCTGGAGAAAAGGGACTTCGTGACAAATCGACAACATGGGTTCAGGGAGAGTAAATCTTGCCTGACAGGCTTAATAGAATTCTATGACCAGGTAACACAGATTAAGCAAGTAAGAGAGGGCTGGGCGGACTGCATTTTCTTGGATTGTCGGAAAGCCTTTGACACAGTACCGCATAAGAGGCTGGTACATAAGCTGGAGAGACAGGCAGGTGTAGCTGGTAAGGTGCTCCAGTCGATAAGGGAGTACCTAAGCAATAGGAAGCAGAGAGTTACGGTGAAGGGTGAGACCTCCAATTGGCGTAAAGTCACCAGTGGAGTCCCACAGGGCTCTGTACTCGGTCCTATCTTGTTTCTGATATATGTAAATGATCTCCCAGAGGGTATTGATTCATTTCTCTCAATGTTTGCGGACGATGCTAAAATTATGAGAAGGATTAAAACAGAAGAGGACTGTTTGAGGCTTCAAGAAGACCTAGACAAGCTGAAGGAATGGTCGAACAAATGGTTGTTAGAGTTTAACCCAACCAAATGTAATGTAATGAAGATAGGTGTAGGGAGCAGGAGACCAGATACAAGGTATCATCTGGGAGAGGAAATTCTTCAGGATTCAGAGAAGGAAAAAGACTTGGGGGTTGATATCACGCCAGACCTGTCTCCTGCAGCACATATCAAGCGGATAACATCAGCGGCATATGCCAGGCTGGCCAACATACGAACGGCATTCAGAAACTTGTGTAAAGAATCATTCAGAACTTTGTGTACCACATATGTCAGACCAATCCTGGAGTATGCAGCCCCAGCATGGAGTCCATATCTAGTCAAGGATAAGACTAAACTGGAAAAGGTTCAAAGGTTTGCCACCAGACTAGTACCCGAGCTGAGAGGTATGAACTACGAGGAGAGACTACGGGAATTAAACCTCACTTCACTGGAAGACAGAGGAGTTAGGGGGGGACACGATCACCACATTCAAGATTCTGAAGGGAATTGATAAGGTAGATAAAGACAGTCAATTTAACACAAGGGGAACACGCACAAGGGGACACAGGTGGAAACTGAGTGCCCAAATGAGCCACAGAGACATTAGAAAGAACTTTTTCAGTGTCAGAGTAGTTAGTAAATAGAATGCATTAGGCAGTGATGTGGTGGAGGGTGACTTCATACACAGTTTCAAGGGTAGATATGATAGAGCCCAATAGGCTCAGGAATCTGTACACCTGTTGATTGACGGTTGAGAGGCGGGACCAAAGAGCCGAGCTCAACCCCCGCAAACACAACTAGGTGAGTACAACTAGGTGAGTACACACACACACACGCACTCACACACACACACACACACACACACACGCACACACACACACACACACACACACACACACACACACACACACACACACACACACACATTATTTAAGGGGGCGATAGTTAGGGTTCATAAAAGTTGTTCTAGTGCAATGAAAATTTATTGACGTGTTACACGTGAAGAGGGCTGCAAGTGGTCCAAGTTTCAGCATCGCAGCCTAAATAGAGAGGGAGAAAAAAAAAAAAACTTTTTTTAACCATTTTTTTACATGTTTTAAAGTTGATATAACAAATACAAATATCAACTGATATTATTTCTATGATACTCAGCTATCACAATACTATATAATAAAGGTTGTCTAGTGGCATTATTATCCCAAACCTATTTAGTGCAATAATACAAATTTTCAAAGTTCACCCAAAAAATTATGCAACAAAATGATGTTTATAAATATATATAAAATCAATAAATGATCTTAGGGGAAATATATAACTTGAGTTTTTAGAGGCACAGACTCTACATATAATGTGCAAGTTCCATGTAAATTGAATAATAAATAAAAAAGTTATTCAACCATATAGTTGCAAATTAGTTACCTGTAAAAAATGAAGGTCAAAGTTCAGCCACCTTTGGCTGAGGTTGATGAACTACCAATTTCAATCAAAATTACCACCCTTGTAGATTGGCATTCCTTCAGTAAGGTGTGTAAGTTCCATGAAGATCGCCTGATAAAAAAAAAAAAAAAAAATTATTAAAAAAAAAAATAAAAAAAAAAAATAAAAAAAAATAAAAAAAAAGACAGCAGCTTTATATTTACAATTATTTATGATATAGTATCAAGATATAAAACATAATACATACTAACCTAATATAATTGGTCTGAAATATGCAACATCTTGCAACATCAAGAGGGAGAACGTCTTGAGTTGCAGGTCTAAGATCTTGAGTGGCAGGTGCCGCAGGTGGTGTGGCAGGTGCCGCAGGTGGTGTGGCAGGTGCAGCAGGAGGTGTGGCAGGTGCCACAGAGGTGTGGCAGGTGCCACAGGAGGTGTGGGTGCCTGGGTGTGAGGCGAGGTAGTGTGTTGTGGGGGCGGGAGGCTGCCCTCTCTCTTCACTCAAGGGAACTCTTGTTTTGCCTCAGTGTGGCTTTACGCTCCTTCTTTACTTGGCTAACGCGTAGAGCTCTTGCCTTTAGAGCTTTCTTCTTGTCCGATACTATATCCATTGTGCAGTATATGCAAGAAAATACGATCTGTGCGAGCGCGTCAGGCATACGACCGCCGGCACAGACACTGAGAGGGTGACTAAGCCAGTAATCGGATTATAGCCCCTCCCTCTCACAGAAGACAGTTGCCAGCGAGTGTGTTTATAATTTGTATATGCATAACAAGATATTCTCTACTCTATTGCGAAATACTAGACGCTTACAACGTATGACGCATCACCCTACGGCGCACCCGAGCCACGAGGACCAGATTTCGGGCAATTGCGGCTGGAAAATTTGCTCTAATTACGTTATTTATTATCATAACATTAAACGGTTTGCACCACGGTGTTGCCAGAACGTTGTAGTATTTTTATAAATTTTTCGTGTTTGGCCGAATTTTTTCGGCCAAACAATTATAACGCCACCTTAAAAAGGGTGACAGACAAGAGGCACTGAACTACAGGCCAGTGTCCTTAACTTGTATACCATGCAAGGTGATGGAGAAGATTGTGAGAAAAAACCTAGTAACACATCTGGAGAGAAGAGACTTCGTGACAACCCATCAACATGGGTTCAGGGAGGGTAAATCTTGCCTTACAGGCTTGATAGAATTCTATGATCAGGTGACAAAGATTAAGCAAGAAAGAGAAGGATGGGCGGACTGCATTTTTTTGGACTGTCGGAAAGCCTTTGACACAGTACCCCAAAAAAGGTTGATGCATAAGCTGGAGAAACAGGCAGGAGTAACTGGTAGGGCGCTCCAGTGGATAAGGGAGTACCTAAGCAATAGGAAGCAGAGAGTTATAGTGAGGGGTGAGACCTCAGAATGGCGGGAAGTCACCAGTGGAGTCCCACAGGGCTCTGTGCTTGGACCTATCCTGTTTCTGATATACGTAAATGATCTCCCAGAGGGTATAGACTCATTCCTCTCAATGTTTGCTGTCGACGCCAAAATTATGAGAAGGATTAAGACAGAGGAGGACAGCTTAAGGCTTCAAGAAGACCTGGACAAGCTGCAGGAATGGTCGAACAAATGGATGTTAGAGTTTAACCCAAGCAAATGTAATGTAATGAAGATAGGAGTAGGAAGCACGAGACCAGATACAAGGTATCACTTGGGAGATGAAATACTTCAAGAGTCAGAGAGAGAGAAAGACCTGGGGGTTGATATCACGCCAGACCTGTCCCCTGAAGCTCATATCAAGAGGATAACATCAGCAGCATATGCCAGGTTGGCTAACATAAGAACGGCCTTTAGAAACTTGCGTAAGGAATCTTTCAGAACATTATATACCACATATGTCAGACCAATCCTGGAGTATGCGGCTCCAGCATGGAGTCCATATCTAGTCAAGCATAAGACTAAAATGGAAAAGGTTCAAAGGTTTGCCACCAGACTAGTACCCGAGCTGAGAGGTATGAGCTACGAGGAGAGAATACGGGAATTGAACCTCACTTCGTTGGAAGACAGAAGAGTTAGGGGGGACATGATCACCACATTCAAGATTCTCAAGGGAATCGACAGGGTTGATAAAGATAGGCTATTTAACACAAGGGGCACACACACTAGGGGACACAGGTGGAAACTGAGTGCCCAAATGAGCCACAGAGATATTAGAAAGAACTTTTTTAGTGTCAGAGTGGTTGACAAATGGAATGCATTAGGAAGCAATGTAGTGGAGGCTGACTCCATACACAGTTTCAAGTGTAGATATGATAGAGCCCAATCGGCTCAGGAACCTGTACACCTGTTGATTGACGGTTGAGAGGCGGGACTAAAGAGCCAGAGCTTAACCCCCGCAAGCACAACTAGGTGAGTACAACTTGGTGAGTACACACACACACACACAGGCACACACACACACACAGACACAAACACACACTCACACACACACACACACACACACACACACACACACACACACACACACACACACACACACACACACACACACACACACACACACACACACACACACACACACACAGGTGTGTGTTAGGTGTTATGAGGAAAGAGAGGGAAGGAAGAGGTGGGGATGGTGTAGCTCTGCTGGTAAGACAAGGCTGGGATTTTGAGGAGATGGATATTCAGGGCTGTGAAGGTTTCAGTGACTACATAGCAGGTACTGTAACAAATGGAGGGAAAAAAATTATAGTCGCAGTCATATATAATCCACCACCAAATGACAGAAGACCTAGACAGGAATATGATAGAAACAACATGGCCACCATTAACATAATAGAAAGAGCAGCTTCTGTTGCTAGCAGGAATGGATCTGGACTACTAATTATGGGAGACTTCAACCATGGGAAGATATATTGGAAGAACAGAGACCCGCATGGAGGACCAGAAACATGGAGAGCTAAGCTGCTGGACGTGGCAACAAGAAACTTTCTAAGCCAGCACACCAAAGAACCAACAAGAATGAGAGGAGAACATGAACCAGCAATGCTTGATTTGATATTTACCCTAAATGAATGGGATATAAGGGAAGTTAAGATGGAAGCGCCCTTGGGAATGAGTGACCACAGTGTATTGAATTTTGAGTACCTGGTAGAGCTAGGACTTATCTCCCCCCAAAAAGAACTAGGAATCAAAAGGCTGGCATACCGAAAGGGGAATTATGAACAGATGAGAAGTTTCCTAAGTGAAATACCTTGGGACACAGACCTCAGAGACAAGTCTGTACAGGGTATGATGGACTATGTTACCCAAAAGTGTCAGGAGGCAGTAAACAGGTTCATCCCGGCCCAAAGGGAAAAATCCGAGAAGCAACAGAAGAATCCATGGTATAATAGGGCATGTATGGATGCGAAGAAACTGAACAAAAAGGCGTGGAGGAACTTCCGGAATAACAGAACACCAGAAAGCAGAGAGAGATACCAGAGAACCAGGAATGAGTACGTCAGGGTGAGAAGAGAAGCAGAGAAAAATTTTGAAAATGATATAGCAAACAAAGCCAAGACCGAACCAAAGCTACTCCACAGTCACATCAGAAGGAAAACAACAGTGAAAGAACAGGTATTGAAACTTAGAACAGGCGAGGACAGGTATACAGAGAATGACAGAGAGGTGTGTGAGGAACTCAACAAGAGGTTCCAGGAGGTCTTCACAATAGAACAGGGTGAGGTCACTGTGTTAGGAGAAAGGGAGGTAAACCAGGCGGCCTTGGAGGAGTTCGAAATTACGAGAGAGGAGGTCAAGAGACACCTGCTGGATCTGGATGTTAGAAAGGCTGTTGGTCCAGATGGGATCTCACCATGGGTACTGAAAGAGTGTGCAGAGGCACTTTGCCTGCCACTCTCCATAGTGTATAGTAAGTCACTAGAGACGGGAGACCTACCAGAAATATGGAAGACGGCGAATGTGGTCCCAATATACAAAAAGGGCGACAGACAAGAGGCACTGAACTACAGGCCAGTGTCCTTGACTTGTATACCATGCAAGGTGATGGAGAAGATCGTGAGAAAAAACCTGGTAACACATCTGGAGAGAAGGGACTTCGTGACAAATCGCCAACATGGATTCAGGGAGGGTAAATCTTGCCTTACAGGCTTGATAGAATTCTACGATCAGGTGACACAGATTAAGCAAGAAAGAGAGGGCTGGGCGGACTGCATTTTCTTGGATTGTCGGAAAGCCTTTGACACAGTACCGCATAAGAGGCTGGTACATAAGCTGGAGAGACAAGCAGGTGTAGCTGGTAAGGTGCTCCAGTGGATAAGGGAGTATCTAAGCAATAGGAAGCAGAGAGTTACGGTGAAGGGTGAGACCTCCGATTGGCGTGAAGTCACCAGTGGAGTCCCACAGGGCTCTGTACTCGGTCCTATCTTGTTTCTGATATATGTAAATGATCTCCCGGAGGGTATCGATTCATTTCTCTCAATGTTTGCGGACGATGCTAAAATTATGAGAAGGATTAAAACAGAAGAGGACTGTTTGAGGCTTCAAGAAGACCTAGACAAGCTGAAGGAATGGTCGAACAAATGGTTGTTAGAGTTTAACCCAACCAAATGTAATGTAATGAAGATAGGTGTAGGGAGCAGGAGGCCAGATACAAGGTATCATCTGGGAGAGGAAATTCTTCAGGAGTCAGAGAAGGAAAAAGACTTGGGGGTTGATATCACGCCAGACCTGTCTCCTGCAGCACATATCAAGCGGATAACATCAGCGGCATATGCCAGGCTGGCCAACATACGAACGGCATTCAGAAACTTGTGTAAAGAATCATTCAGAACTTTGTATACCACATATGTCAGGCCAATCCTGGAGTATGCAGCCCCAGCATGGAGTCCATATCTAGTCAAGGATAAGACTAAACTGGAAAAGGTTCAAAGGTTTGCCACCAGACTAGTACCCGAGCTGAGAGGTATGAGCTACGAGGAGAGACTACGGGAATTAAACCTCACTTCGCTGGAAGACAGAAGAGTTAGGGGGGACATGATCACCACATTCAAGATTTTGAAGGGGATTGATAGGGTAGATAAAGACAGTCTATTTAACACAAGGGGCACACGTACTAGGGGACACAGGTGGAAACTGAGTGCCCAAATGAGCCACAGAGATATTAGAAAGAACTTTTTTAGTGTCAGAGTGGTTGACAAATGGAATGCATTAGGAAGTGATGTGGTGGAGGCTGACTCCATACACAGTTTCAAGTGTAGATATGACAGAGCCCGATAGGCTCAGGAATCTGTACACCTGTTGATTGACGGTTGAGAGGCGGGACCAAAGAGCCAGAGCTCAACCCCCGCAAACACAACTAGGTGAGTACACACACACACTCTCGCACACACTCTCGCACACACAGACACACACATACACACACATCACGCCAGTATAGGTAAGTATAGCCGGGATACAAGTGGAGACCTGAAGACCTCACAGGATAACCGACGACACACCGTGTATTCACCTGGAGTGCTTGTGGGGGGCTGGCTGGTAAGTGTCTCTCATAAGTCTCCAACAGTGTACAAGGTTATATAATATCATGTCATATAGACACTATTGCATTCCATTCAATAATACAATCGTAATAATACAATCGTGGTAGACAGGTAACAGGGACAGCAACTGTGAGCTCACTGGGAACCCAGATAAGCCGCTAATCCTCTCCCACCCGCCGTAATCTGAAGACTACACCTCACCCTTCTCTTAACCCACCATCTCACTATCCCACAACACTCCCCCCCCCCCCACCACCACTCCCACTCTCCCAAAACACTCCCCCCCCCACCACACCCACTCACACTAGGACTATTCTTGCTCTCTCTCTCTTGACAAGGGCAACATGGCAGGTGGACGCAACAGGGACACAGGTAACAGCCAAATTGATCAAACGAGGGACATGTTAACCCAAGTTCTGGAGGGATTCAGGAAGGAGATGCAGGAAATGAGGATTACAATTAACAACCTGCAAAGTGAGCTGACATCAGCAAGAGAGGAGATCAAATCCCTCACAGAAAAAAATAAAAAGACCGAGCATCAGATTATCATCCAAAGGGAAGGTGGGATTGTTACATTGGAAGGAAATGCCTCTGTACCTGAAACATTTGCAGACATACTGAAAAAGAGCTCAGAAGCAATGGACAAAGTGAGGAAGGTAGCGATGCAAGCAGCCACCTCACAGGAAGCAGCAAGATGCACCACTCAGCTGCTGGAGAGAAAAAGATCAGTGGTAGTTGTAGGCATAAAAGAACAGGAAGGATCCAACAGGCAAGAATGGAATAGCAAGGATGGAGAGGCAGTACAGGGGCTACTGAAGGGGTTACAGATGGAAGGGGCTGAACGAAACATTGAGAAGGTTTTCAGGTTGGGCTGGTACAACAAGGACAGAAACCAACTTATAAAGGTGATGTTTACAAACGAAACCACGAAGGAGGATATTCTCGAAAGGAAGAGTCGACTGCAGCATGTGGAGGGATACAAGAAAGTATTCCTGCAGAGGGACAGGACGAAGGAGGAGAGAGCCAGGGCAGCAGAGGCAAGGAGGAAGCGCAGGGAGGGAGAAGCAAACCAGGAAATCACAGCCCCCAACACAACAGTCCTAGAGACAAGAGGCGAACCCAAAACCAGCATCCCAGCAACACCAGAGGGGAGGGCAAGCCCACCACCCCCCTCTGCATAGAAACCATCCCTTCCCCTCACCCTACCTGCCCCCACCCAACCCTCCCTCCCCCCCCCCACCCCATTCTTACCCTGTCATTCCTTCCCCATTCCCATCATGTCCCCCCTCCCACCTTTCCCCCCCTGTCCCCCCTCCCCCTTCATCCCATACCCTCCCTATCCCTCCTCCCCCCTCACCCCGTATCCTCCATGTCCCCCCTATCTCCTTAACCCACACCCTACCTGTCCCCCCTTCCATGAAACCCCCACCCCTCACCCCAAACTCCCCTGAAACCCTGCAAACCACCTCACAGATCATCTCACCCACTGAAAAGCTTCCCACACCAGCAGAATGCTCGCCAAGAAAGGGACAAGAAAATGAACTGAAGAAAGTGAGCTTCAAGGCAATGTACAGTAACATAGATGGAATTACTAATAAAACAAGTGAACTAGGAGAATGGGCACTAGAAGAAAACCCAGACAAAATAGCACTCACAGAAACAAAGCTAACAAACACCATAACAAATGCAGTGTTTCCACAGGGCTACTATGTAGTGAGGAAAGAGAGAGAAGGGAGAGGAGGAGGTGGTGTAGCTTTGCTACTAAGAGAAGGTTGGAGTTTCGAAGAGATGGTAATTCAGAACTGTGAAGGTTTCAGTGACTACATATCAGGCACCATAGCAACTGGAGGACAGAAAATTATAGTAGTAGTCATATGTAACCCCCCACCGAATGTCAGAAGACCCAGACAAGAATATGATAGAAACCACTTGGCCACCATCAATATAATAGAGAGAGCAGCTTCTGTGGCTAGAAGGAACGGATCCAGGCTACTAATCATGGGAGACTTCAACCATGGAAAGATAGATTGGGGGAACAGAGACCCACATGGAGGCTCAGATACATGGAGAGCTAAGCTGCTGGATGTGGCAACAAGAAACTTTCTAAGTCAACACGTCAAGGGACCGACAAGAACGAGAGGAGGGGATGAACCAGCCTTGCTTGATCTGATATTTACCCTAAATGAGGCGGATATAATGGAAGTTAAGTTGGAAGCCCCCTTGGGAATGAGTGATCATAGTGTATTGAGCTTTGAGTACCTGGTTGAGCTAGGAATTATCACCCCCAAAAAAGAACTGGGAAACAAAGGGCTGGCGTACCGAAAGGGAAACTACGAGGAGATGAATAAATTCCTATGGGATATACATTGGGACACAGAACTCGGAACTAAGTCTGTACAAGACATGATGGACTATGTCACCCAAAAATGTCAGGAGGCTGTAAGCAGGTTTGTCCCAGCCCAACAGGAAAAAACAGAGAAGCAAAGGAAGAAACAGTGGTTTAATAGGAAATGTATGAAAGCAAAGGAGCTGAACAAAAGGGCATGGAGGAACTTCCGTAATAACAGAACTCCAGAAAGTAGAGAGAGATACCAGAGAACCAGGAACGAGTATGTTAGTGTGAGAAGAGCAGCTGAGAAAAGGTATGAAAATGATATAGCTAATAAAGCCAAGACCGAACCCAAGCTACTACACAGTCAAATCAGGAGAAAGACAACAGTGAAGGAACAGGTGATGAAACTTAGGGTGGGCGAGGACAGGTACACAGAGAATGACAAAGAGATGTGTGAAGAACTCAACAAAAGGTTCCAGGAGGTCTTTACAATAGAACAGGGAGAAGTCATGGTGCTAGGAGAGGTGGCAGCAAA
The DNA here is from genome assembly GCF_040958095.1 of Procambarus clarkii. NCBI lineage: Eukaryota > Metazoa > Arthropoda > Malacostraca > Decapoda > Cambaridae > Procambarus > Procambarus clarkii. The sequence goes on along the minus strand of NW_027189137.1, from coordinate 2,947,522 downwards.
CCAGGTGACCTTGGAAAGGTTCGAAATGACAAGAGATGAGGTCAAGAAGCACCTATTGGAGCTGGATGTGAGAAAAGCTGTTGTGCCGGATGGAATCTCACCATGGGTATTGAAAGAGTGTGCATGAGCACTTAGCTTGCCACTCTCCATAGTATATAGTAGGTCACTGGAAACGGGAGACCTACCAGAAGTATGGAAGACTGCTAACGTAGCACCAATATTTATAAAGGGTGACAGACAAGAGGCACTGAACTACAGGCCAGTGTCCTTAACTTGTATACCATGCAAGGTGATGGAGAAGATTGTGAGAAAAAACCTAGTAACACATCTGGAGAGAAGAGACTTCGTGACAACCCATCAACATGGGTTCAGGGAGGGTAAATCTAACCTTACAGGCTTGATAGAATTCTATGATCAGGTGACAAAGATTAAGCAAGAAAGAGAAGGATGGGCGGACTGCATTTTTTTGGACTGTCGGAAAGCCTTTGACACAGTACCCCATAAAAGGTTGATGCATAAGCTGGAGAAACAGGCAGGAGTAACTGGTAGGGCGCTCCAGTGGATAAGGGAGTACCTAAGCAATAGGAAGCAGAGAGTTATAGTGAGGGGTGAGACCTCAGAATGGCGGGAAGTCACCAGTGGAGTCCCACAGGGCTCTGTGCTTGGACCTATCCTGTTTCTGATATAAGTAAATGATCTCCCAGAGGGTATAGACTCATTCCTCTCAATGTTTGCTGACGATGCCAAAATTATGAGAAGGATTAAGACAAAGGAGGAGAGCTCGAGGCTTCAAGAAGACCTGGACAAGCTGCAGGAATGGTCGAACAAATGGATGTTAGAGCTTAACCCAAGCAAATGTAATGTAATGAAGATAGGAGTAGGAAGCAGGAGACCAGATACAAGGTATCACTTGGGAGATGAAATACTTCAAGAGTCAGAGAGAGAGAAAGACCTGGGGGTTGATATCACGCCAGACCTGTCCCCTGAAGCTCATATCAAGAGGATAACATCAGCAGCATATGCCAGGTTGGCTAACATAAGAACGGCCTTTAGAAACTTGTGTAAGGACTTTTTCAGAACATTATATACCACATATGTCAGACCAATCCTGGAGTATGCGGCTCCAGCATGGAGTCCATATCTAGTCAAGCATAAGAGTAAACTGGAAAAGGTTCAAAGGTTTGCCACCAGACTAATACCCGAGCTGAGAGGTATGAGCTACGAGGAGAGACTACGGGAATTGAACCTCACTTCGTTGGAAGACAGAAGAGTTAGGGGGGACATGATCACCACATTCAAGATTCTCAAGGGAATTGACAGGGTTGATAAAGATAGGCTATTTAACACAAGGGGCACACGCATTAGGGGACACAGGTGGAAACTGAGTGCCCAAATGAGCCACAGAGATATTAGAAAGAACTTTTTTAGTGTCAGAGTGGTTGACAAATGGAATGCATTAGGAAGCAATGTGGTGGAGGCTGACTCCATACACAGTTTCAAGTGTGGATATGATAGAGCCCAATAGGCTCAGGAACCTGTACACCTGTTGATTGACGGTTGAGAGGCGGGACCAAAGAGCCAGAGCTCAACCCCTGCAAGCACACTAGGTGAGTACAACTAGGTGAGTACATACACACACACACCTCCAGCCCACATTTAACCCCCTCACCTTGTGACCCCCTAGCACCTTCCCCCATCTCCTTCTTCCCCTCTTCTACCCCAAAACCCCCACCTACCCCTGATTCCCCCCTAACTAATACACTCTCTCTTCCACTCCCAGCACCCATGCTCCATTCTCCTCTCAACCCTCTGCCCTCAATATCCCTCTCCCCCCAACCTCTCAACCTCTATCTGACTCTCAGTCTCACTCTATTTCTCAACCCCCCTATGCTATTCAGACCCCTAACTTTCAGACCCATTATGCCCTTCCTACCCCCCTAGTTGCCCAGACCCCATTCGCCTACCAGGCACTCCCAGGCACCCCCCTAGCACCCCCCCATTCACCACCACAGCCCCCACTCGCCCCCCAGACACCCCCCAGTTCCCCCCAGACCCCCGGTGAAAGGGGGAACTCTGACACCCGAGTTTCCAAGAAGAGTCTCAAGGTTTGGTACACCAATGCTGATGGAGTAACCAATAAAGCAGAAGAGATAAAAGAAAGAGTTAGTGAGGCAGACCCAGACATAGTGGCAATAGTGGAAACTAAAATATATGGCATGATCTCGGATGCAATCTTTCCAGAGGGGTACCAGGTGATAAGAAAAGAAAGGACACAGAGACAGGGAGGAGGAGTGGCACTCCTAATAAAGCGGAAATGGAAGTTTGATGAGCTGGAAAATCCGGGTACCAATGAAAGCACAAGCTTCATACATGGAACTCTGACAGTGGATGGGAAGAAGATTGTAATCTTGATACTCTACAATCCCCCACCAAACAGTAGAAGGCCTAGGCAGGAGTACGAGGACAGCAACAAGACATGTATAGATGAACTGCAGAGGGCAGCAACTATAGCGCATAGAATGAGAGCGAAGCTGCTGGTCAGGGGGGACCTAAATCACGGAGAAATAGATTGGGAAACGAGGAATCCCCATGGCGGGGAGGAAACCTGGGGAGCGAAGCTGATAGACGTTATTGACAGGAATTTCCTAACACAGCATGTGAAAGAAGATACTAGGGAAAGAGGAGGGGATACGCCCAGCCTATTAGATCTCATTTTCACCCATAATGTAGAAGACATCGAGCAGTTGGAACATGAAATACCACTAGGAGCCAGTGACCATTGTGTCCTAGTCTTTGACTACATGATGGAGCTTAAAATTGTGACCAAAGGACAAGAGGTCCGGGAAATGAGACTTGATTACAGAAAATGGGACTACAGAAGAATAAGGGACTACCTGGGAGAAGTGCAGTGGGAGGAAGAACTTAAAGGAAAAACAGTGCAAGGTACGATGAACCACATCATATTGAAATGCAAGGAGGCTGAAGAGAGATTTATTCCAACAATAAAAGAAAAAAGCAGGAGGGAATATAATAACCCATGGTTTAATAGACAGTGTCAGGAAGCAAAGGTGAGAAGCAGGAGGGAGTGGAGGAGGTACAGAAGACAAAGGACAGAGGACAACAGGATAGATGTAACAGAGCTAGGAATGATTACATTAACATAAGACGAGTGTCGGAAAGAAATTATGAGAATGATATTGCAGTCAAAGCGAAAAAGCAACCTAAATTACTACATAGCCATATAAGAAGGAAGATGTCGGAAAATGACCAAGTGACAAGACTGAGGAAAACAGAAGGGGCATATACAAAAAGCGACAAGGAAATCTGCGAGGTACTGAATGCAAAATTCCATGGAGTGTTCACAACCGAGCCTGAGCAACTCCCATTGTTAGAAGCGATTACCCTAGATGAAAGACTATCAGATATAGAGGTGACAGCAGAGGATGTAATGAAACAGTTGATAACACTGGATGCAAATAAAGCTGTTGGACCAGACAAAGTATCACTGTGGATACTTAAGGAGGCAGCGCAGGCTCTCGGCGTGCCTCTGGCAATGATCTTTAATGAGTCACTTATGTCGGGAGAATTGCCCAGTTGCTGGAAGGAGGCATATGTCGTACCGATTTTCAAGAAAGGTGATAGGGAGGAGGCACTTAACTACAGACCCGTATCACTGACAAGCATCCCCTGCAAAATACTTGAAAGAATAATTAGGCTAAGACTTGTTGAGCACCTGGAGAGCATTGGGTTTGTAAACAAGCACCAACATGGGTTCTGGACAGGGAAATCATGCCTAACAAACCTTTCAGAATTCTATGATAAAGTAACAAGGATAAGGCAGGACAGAGAAGGCTGGGCAGACTGCATATTTCTTTACTGCCAAAAGGCCTTTGATACAGTACCGCACATGAGACTGCTATACAAACTTGAGAGGCAGGCAGGAGTAAGCGGAAAGGCCCTAGTATGGGTGAAGAACTACCTAACAGGAAGGAGCCAGAGGGCAATGGTAAGGGGCGAGAAGTCGGACTGGCGAACAGTAACAAGTGGAGTACCTCAAGGATCGGTGCTGGGACCAATTCTAATTTACGTAAATGATATGTTTACAGGAGTGGAATCATACTTGTCAATGTTTGCGGATGACGCAAAATTAATGAGAAGAGTTATGACAGACGAGGATTGTAGGATCCTCCAAGAGGACTGAAACAGGTTGCAGAGATGGTCAGGGAAATGGCTACTGGAGTTTAACACCAGTAAATGTAAAGTTATGGAAATGGGATCAGGTGACAGAAGACCAAAGGGACAGTACACAATGAAGGGGAACAGCCTACCTGTAACGATTCGAGAAAGAGACCTGGGAGTGGATGTGACACCTAATCTAACTCCTGAGGCACATATAAATAGGATAACGACAGCAGCGTACTCTACACTGGCGAAAATTAGAACTTCATTCAGAAACCTAATTGAGGAGGCTTTTAGGGCGCTTCACACTGCCTACGTGAGACCCGTCTTAGAGTATGCCGCGCCATCATGGAGCCCCCACCTGAAAAAACACATAAAGAAACTGGAGAAGGTTCAGAGGTTTGCGACGAGGCTTGTCCCAGAGTTACGAGGGATGGGATATGAAGAGCGTCTGAAGGAACTGAACCTTACGACACTAGAGAAAAGAAGGGAGAGAGGAGATATGATAGGGACATATAAAATACTCAGGGAATTTGACAAAGTGGAAATAGATGAAATGTTCACACGTAATAATAACAGAACGAGGGGACATGGGTGGAAACTGGAAACTCAGATGAGTCACAGAGATGTTAGGAAGTTTTCTTTTAGCGTGAGAGTAGTGGAAAAATGGAATGCACTTGGGGAACAGGTTGTGGAAGCAAATACTATTCATAAATTTAAATCTAGGTATGATAGGGAAATGGGACAGGAGTCATTGCTGTAAACAACCAATAGCTGGAAAGGCGGGATCCAAGAGTCAATGCTCGATCCTGCAAGCGCAAATAGGTGAGTACACACACACACACACACACACACACACACACACACACACACACACACACACACACACACACACACACACACACACACACACACACACACACACACACACACACACACACACACACTCACACACACACACACTCACACAGGTTAAGCGGGATGGTAAGACAACAGAATGAAGCTGGAGGAGAGGGACTGGACGAGTCATTCATGGAGATGATTGCTAAGGCATGGAAGGAAGTCAGTGGGGAATTGAAGGACCTGAGGGAAACTATATATAAGCTGCAGACAGAACTAAGTGCAGCGCAAGAGGAGATAAAAAGCCTAAAAACAGGCCCTCATCAGACTCTGGCCCAGGGGACCAACCCCCAGGTGCCAGGAGATGTAGCAATGGCAGGGACCGCAACAATTGGCCCAACCTTTGCTGAAATGCTGAAGAGCCCAGGAGCAATGTCCACAGTCAAGGAAGTTGTAATGAAAGCAGTAACCTCACAGGAGGCAGCTAGATGCACAAACCAGCTAATGGAAAGGAAAAAGCTGTAGTAGTGGTAGGTGTGAAGGAACAAGAGGGCTCCACAAGGGAGGAATCGAGCAATAAAGACAAAGCGGCAGTGGCAGGGATTTTAAAGGAGATAGGAATGGAAGGGGCTGAACGAGACATAGAACAGTTTTTCCGGATTGGCCAGTACAACAGAGACAAAAAGAGATTAACCAAGGTAGCTTTCAAGAGCGAGGACATCAAAGTGGACATCCTAGTAAAGAAGAGCAAATTGAGGTATGCAAGGAACTACAAAGAGGTATATGTTCAGAGAGACATGACCAGAGACGAGATAGTAAGGGCAGCAGATGCAAGGAAAAGGCGCAAGGAGAGGGAAGGGAGCCAGGGAACCTCAGCCTCCAACCCAGCAATCCCAGAGGGGAGTGGGAAGCCCCAATCCAGCAACCCAGGAACCCCAGGGGGGAATGCAACACCCCAGCCCACCACCCAATAGGGCCCCTCCCTACCCCCCAGCACAAACTCTTCCTTGCCCCTGCACAATGCCAATCAGGAAACCCAAATCCTCCCCCTCCCCTTACCCCAAGTAGCCCCTGTTTTCCCAGCCCCTGGTCTTCTCCCTGCCCCAAGCAGGCCTGAGCAAGACCAAAGCCCTCTATCCCCCACTCCATCTCCCTCCAAACCCCTGTCAACTACACTGCAGGAGGGCGTGCCCTTTCCCCAAGCAATCCCTGCTCTCTCACCCCCAGGACTTCTTCCTGCCCCAAGCAGGCCTGAGGAAGACCAAAGCCCTCCATCCCCCACTCCACCTCCCCCTGAACCCCTGGAAACTACCTCACAGGAGGAGAAGTCTACCCAAGTAGCAATGACCATAGAACAACTTCCTACACTTGTGGGGAGTGAGGGTGAAGTTGGATATAAGAAAGTGAGCTTCAAGGTAATGTACTCAAACATTGATGGGATTACCAATAAAGCAAGTGAACTGGCAGAAAGGGTGCAAGAAGAAAACCCTGATGTAATAGGACTAACGGAAACAAAATTGTTAGGAGTCATAACAGATGCTGTGTTTCCAGAGGACTACTATATAGTAAGGAAAGAGAGGGAAGGGAGAAGAGGTGGAGGAGTGGCCCTGCTGATAAGGAAGGACTGGAGTTTTGATGAGATGGAAATTCCGGGCTGTGACGGATTCAGAGATTACCTAACAGGAACTATTACAATGGGTGGACCTAAGATAATGGTGGCAGTCATTTACAACCCTCCCGTAAATGACAGAAGACCTAGACAGGAGTTTGATATGAACAACATGGCAACCATTAATATAATAGAGAGAGCAGCTTCAATTGCCTGCAGGAATGGCTCCAGACTCTTAATCATGTACGATTTCAACCATGGAAAGCTAGACTGGGAGAATGGGGACCCACATGATGGTGCAGATACGTGGAGAGCTAAACTCTTGGAAGTGGCAACAAGGAATTTTCTGGGCCAGCATGTCAAGGAACCCACAAGAGTGAGAGGCAATGATGAATCAGCTAGACTCGACTTGATATTCTCCCTGAATGAGTCAGAAATAAGGGAAGTCAAAGTTGAAGCCCAATAGGAATGAATGACCACAGTGTACTGACCTTTGAGTACTTGATGGAGGTAGGGATATCCTATCCAAGGATGGGAGTGGAGGGGAAAAAGACTGAATTACTGAAGAGGAAAATATGACGAGATGAGAAGATTCCTCAAGGGAATACCATGGGAAACAGAACTTAGAGACAAAATTGTGCAGGTCATGATGGATTTTGTCACCCAAAAGTGCCAGGAAGCTGCAGACAGGTTTATCCCCGTCCAAAAGGAGAAAAACGAAAAACAACAGAAAAACCCATGCTCCAACCAGGAATGCATGGCAGCGAAGCAACTGAAAAAAAGAACATGGAGAAACTACAGAAATAACAGAACACCAGAGAGCAGGGAGAGATACCAGAGGGCCAGAAATGAGTACCTCAGAGTGAGGAGAGAAGCAGAGAGACAGTTTGAAAATGACATCGCGAGTAAAGCCAAGACCCAACCAAAGCTGCTCCACAGCCACATCTGGAGGAAAACAGCAGTGAAGGAACAAGTGATGAAGCTGCGAAAAGCGGAGAACAGATACACAGAGAATGACAAGGAGGTGTGTGAAGAACTCAACAAGAGATTCCAGGAGGTCTTCACAATAGAACAAGGAGAAGCCCCTGCACTAAATGAGGAGGCGGCAAACCAAGCAACCTTGGAGGAATTTGACCTCACCAGTGATGAGGTCAAAAGGTGTCTGCTGGAGCTGGTTGTGACAAAGGCTGTTGGGCCTGACAGAATCTCACCATGGATACTAAAGGAAGGTGCAGAAGCACTAAGTGTGCCACTCTCTATGGTGTATAACAGGTCACTGGAATCAGGAGACTTACCAGAAAGTTGGAAGACAGCCAACGTGGTCCCATTATACAAAAAGGGTGACAGGCAAGAGGCACTGAATTACAGGCCAGTTTCCTTAACTGGCCTGTAATTACCATGTAAATACCATGCAAGGTGATGGAGTAGATCCTGAGGAAAAGGCTCGTAGAGCATCTGGAGGGAAAAAACTTTGTAACGCACCACCAACATGGATTCAGGGATGGTAAATCGTGCCTCACAGGTTTAATAGAATTTTATGACCAGGCAACAAAAATTAGGCAGGAAAGAGAAAGGTGGGCCGACTGCATTTTCCTGGATTGACAAAAAGCCTTTGACACAGTACCCCATAAAAGGCTGTTAAAAAAGTTGGAGCAACAGGCAGGAGTAAAAGGGAAGGTGCTCCAGTGGATAAGGGAGTACTTAAGCAACAGGAAACAGCGAGTAACGGTGAGGGGGGAGACATCAGAGTGGCGAGATGTCACCAGCGGAGTCCCACAGGGCTCAGTACTTGGACATCCTGTTTCCCATCCATCCTGTTTCTAATATATGTGAACGATCTTCCAGAGGGTATAGACTCATTCCTCTCAATGTTTGCTGATGATGCAAAAATTATGAGAAGAATCAAGACGGATGAAGATCGACAGAGACTACAGGATAAACTGGAGGAATGGTCTAGAAAATGGCTGCTAAAGTTCAACTCGGGAAAGTGTAAGGTGATGAAATTAGGCGAAGGGAGCAGGAGGCTGAACACAAGGTATCATCTGGGAGGTGAAATCCTGCAAGAGTCAAATAGAGAGAAAGGCCTAGGGGTTGATATCACACCGAACCTATCCCCAGAGGCCCACATCAAAAGAATATCATCAGCGGCATATGCTAGACTGGCCAACATAAGAACTGCCTTTAGAGACTTGTGTAAGGAATCTTTCAGAACCCTGTATACCACTTATGTAAGACCAATCCTGGAGTATGCAGCTCCAGCCTGGAGTCCATACCTAGTTAAACACAGGACAAAGTTAGAGAAGATTCAGCGGTATGCCACCAGGCTCGTCCCGGAACTGAGAGGATTGAGCTACGAGGAAAAGCTAAAGGAGCTGAACCTCACATCCCTGGAAAACAGAAGAGTAAAGGGAGACATGATAACCACCTAAAAAATTCTTAGGGGAATTGACAGGGTGGACAAAGACAAACTCTTCAGCACGGGTGGGACACGAACAAGGGGGACACAGGTGGAAACTTTGTACCCAGATGAGCCACAGAGACGTTAGAAAGAATTTTTTCAGTGTCAGAGTAGTTAATAAATGGAATGCACTAGGAAGTGATGTGGTGGAGGCTGACTCCATACACAGTTTCAAATGTAGATATGATAGAGCCCAGTAGGCTCAGGAATCTGTACATCAGTTGATTGACAGTTGAGAGGCGGAACCAAAGAGCGAAAGCTCAACCCCCGCAAGCACAATTATGTGAGTACACACACACACACACACACATACACACACACACACACACACAAACACACACCCACACACATTGCTGGAAAAAGGCAAATGTCGTGCCGATCTTCAAGAAAGGTGATAGGGAGGAGGCACTTAACTATAGACCTGTATCACTGACAAGCATCCCCTGTAAAATACTGGAAAGAATAATTAGGCTACGACTGGTTGCACTCCTGGAGAACATTAGGTTTGTGAACAAACATCAACATGGGTTCTGGACAGGGAAATCATGCCTAACAAACCTTTTAGAATTCTATGATAAAGTAACAAGGATAAGGCAGGACAGAGAAGGCTGGGCAGACTGCATATTTCTTGACTGCCAAAAGGCCTTTGATACGGTACCGCACATGAGACTGCTATACAAACTTGAGAGGCAGGCAGGAGTAAGCGGAAAGGCCCTAGTATGGGTGAAGAACTACCTAACAGGAAGGAGCCAGAGGGTAATGGTAAGGGGCGAAAAGTCGGACTGGCGAACAGTAACAAGTGGAGTACCTCAAGGATCGGTGCTGGGACCAATCCTCTTTCTAATTTATGTAAATGATATGTTTACAGGAGTGGAATCATACATGTCAATGTTTGCAGATGACGCAAAATTAATGAGAAGAGTTGTGACAGACGAGGATTGTAGGATCCTCCAAGAGGACTTAAACAGGCTGCAGAGATGGTCAGGGAAATGGCTACTGGAGTTTAACACCAGTAAATGTAAAGTTATGGAAATGGGATCAGGTGACAGGAGACCAAAGGGACAGTACACAATGAAGGGGAACAGCCTACCTGTAACGATTCGAGAAAGAGACCTGGGAGTGGATGTGACACCTAATCTAACTCCTGAGGCACATATAAATAGGATAACGACAGCAGCGTACTCTACACTGGCGAAAATTAGAACTTCATTCAGAAACCTAAATGAGGAAGCTTTTAGGGCGCTTTACACTGCCTACGTGAGACCCGTCTTAGAGTATGCCGCGCCATCATGGAGCCCCCACCTGAAGAAACACATAAAGAAACTGGAGAAGGTTCAGAGGTTTGCGACGAGGCTTGTCCCAGAGCTACGAGGGATGGGATATGAAGAGCGGCTGAAGGAACTGAACCTTACGACACTAGAGAAAAGAAGGGAGAGAGGAGATATGATAGGGACATATAAAATACTAAGGGGAATTGACAAAGTGGAAATAGATGAAATGTTCACACGTAATAATAACAGAACGAGGGGACATGGGTGGAAACTGGAAACTCAGATGAGTCACAGAGATGTTAGGAAGTTTTCTTTTAGCGTGAGAGTAGTAGAAAAATGGAATGCACTTGGGGAACAGGTTGTGGAAGCAAATACTATTCATACTTTTAAAACTAGGTATGATAGGGAAATGGGACAGGAGTCATTGCTGTAAACAACCGATAGCTAGAAAGGCGGGATCCAAGAGTCAATGCTCGATCCTGCAAGCACATATAGGTGAGTACATATAGGTGAGTACACACACACACACACACACACACACACACACACACACACCGTCAGTAGTTTCAAAGCGTTATATGACAAAGAGTGCTGGGAAGACGGGACACCACGAGCGTAGCTCTCATCCTGTAACTACACTTAGGTAATTACACACACACACACACACACACACACAATACGAAAATGACATCGCAAGCAAGGCAAAGACTCAGCCTAAATTGCTGCATAGCCACATCAGGAGAAAAACAACAGTAAAGGAACAGTTTATTAAATTAAGGATAGGGGCAGAAGGATTCACTACAAACGACAAGGAAGTGTGTGAGGAACTGAATAAGAAAATCCAAGAGGTCTTCACCTTAGAACAAGGAGAAATCCCAGAGATAAGAGAGGGAATAGCTAACCAGGAACCACAGGAAGAGTTTGAGATTACCAGCGGGGAAGTAAGGAAGTGTTTACTACAGTTGGATGTGAAAAAGGCTATAGGCTCAGATGGATTCTCCCCTTGGATACTACAGTAAGGAGCAGAAGAACTGTGCCTCCCACTCTCCATTGTGTATAACAAATCACTGTCAACAGGGGAACTGCCAGCAATTTGGAAAGCAGCTAACGTAGTCCTGATATACAAGAAAGGGGATAGACAGGAGGCACTGAATTACAGGCCAGTGTCCCTAACCTGCATTCCATGCAAGCTGATGGAGAAGATTGTGCGAAGAAAGCTAGTGGAGCACCTGAAGCGAAAGAACTTTGTAACACAGCATCAACATGTACTTAGGGATGGCAGGTCCTGCCTCACAGGGTTACTTGAATTCTACGACCTGGCAACAAAAATAAGGCAAGAAAGAGATGGGTGGGCAGACTGCATATTTTTGGATTGTCAGAAAGCCTTTGATACAGTACCACACAAGAGGCTAGTGAAAAAGCTGGAGATGCAGGCTGGAGTGAAAGGGAAGGTACTACGGTGGATACAGGAGTACCTAAGCAACAGGAGACAACGAGTCTGTGTGAGGGGTGATGTCTCAGATTGGCGAGACGTTACGAGTGGAGCCCCGCAGGGGACAGTCCTTGGACCTATACTGTTTCTGATATATGCAAATGATCTCCCAGAGGGTATAGAATCTTTTCTCTCAATGTTTGCCGATGATGCAAAAATTATCAGGAGGATTGGAACTCAGGACGATAGTAGGAGGCTACAAGATGACCTAGAGAGACTGAGTGAATGGTTCAACAAATGGCTGTTGAAGTTCAACCCGAGTAAATGCAAAGTAATGAAACTAGTTTGTGGAAATAGGAGGCCAGACACAAGGATACAAAATAGGAGATGAAGTACTTAATGAAACGAACAGAGAGAAAGATCTAGGAGTTGATATCACACCAAACCTGTCCCTTGAAGCCCACATAAAAAGAATAACGTATGCGGCATATGCGAGGCTGGCTAACATCAGAACAGCGTTCAGGAACCTGTGAAAGGAATCATTCAGAATCTTGTACACCACATATGTGAGACCAATCCTGGAGTATGCGGCCCCAGCATGGAGCCCGTACCTTGTCAAGCACAAGACGAAGCTGAAAAAAGTCCAAAGGTATGCCACTAAACTAGTCCCAGAACTAAGAGGCATGAGTTACGAGGAAAGGCTGCGGGAAATGCACCTTACGACACTGGAAGACAGATGAGTAAGAGGAGACATGATCACAACCTACAAAATCGTCTGGGGAATCGACCGGGTAAACAAGGATAAACTATTCAACACTGGTGGGACACGAACAAGGGGACACAGGTGGAAACTGAGTACCCACATGAGCCACAGAGACGTTAGAAGGAACTTTTTCAGTGTCAGAGTAGTTAACAGATGGAATGCATTAGGCAGTGATGTGGTAGAGGCTGACTCCAAACACAGTTTTAAATGTAGATATGATAGAGCCCAGTAGGCTCAGGAATCTGTACACCAGTTGATTGACGGTTGATAGGCGGGACCAAAGAGCCAGAGCTCAGCCCCCCACAAGCACAAATAGGCGAGTACAAATAGGTGAGTACACACACACACACACACACACACACACACACACACACATTGTGTGTGTGTGTCACCACCCCCACATTCTACCCAACAGACACCCAACCTGCCCCATCCCCTGTCAGCCCCCCACTAAGTACCCACCTAGGGCACCCTCCCCCCACCCACCCCCCTCCTCCCACTCACCACCCTTCTCCCCTTCACCCCTCTCCCCAGGACCTCCCTTCTCCCCCATCCCCCATACCCTCCCTTCTCCCACATGCCTTCCCGTCTCTCCCACCCCCATGCCCTCCCTCCCCCCCTCCCCCGTAAGCCCCCCACTCTCCCCCACCCCACCTAAGTCTTCCCCTCTCCCCCACTTCCCTAAACCCTCCCCTCTTCCTCACCCACCTCAGCCCTCCCTTTTCCCCCACGCTCCCCAAGCCCTCCACACTTTTCTCTCCCCCCAAGCCCCCCATCTCCCCTATCCCCCACAGCCTCTCCTCCCCCCATGCTTCCCCAACCCTCCCTCTCTTACCCACCCCCTGTACCCTCCCCCTCTTACCCACCCCCTGTACCCTCCCCCTCTTATCCACCCCCTGTACCCTCCCCTTCTCCCCCACCACCCAAGCCCTCCCTCCTCCACCAATCTCCCCGTGCCAGGTCCCCCCAGCTCCCACTCACCCCAGATCCCAAAGGTCCCCCCCAGAAAAGAAGCAGAAGAGAGTCAGTTTCAGGGTGATGTACTCGAACATAGATGGGATCACAAGCAAGACAAGTGAACTAAGGGAAAGAGCACAAGAAGAGAACCCAGATGTAATCGGACTCACTGAAACAAAACTCTCTGGAATCATAACGAATGCAGTGTTTCCCCAGGAGTACACAGTAATAAGGAAAGAGAGGGAAAGTAGGGGAGGAGGCGGAGTGGCCCTACTCATGAGAAGGGAATGGAGTTTTAAGGAGATGGCCATCCCGGGCTGTGAGGAGTTCAGAGACTACATAGCAGGCACCATAACAATGGGAGGACCAAGAATAGTAGTAGCAGTAATATACAACCCTCCACCAAATGACAGGAGACCCAGTCAAGAGTATGAAAACAACAACATGGCAGTTAACACTATAATTGAGAGGGCAGCCTCTGCTGCCTGTAGAAATAGATCCCACCTGCTCATCATGGGGGACTTAAATCACGGAAAGATTGACTGGGAGAACAAGGAACCGCATGGAGGCAAGGATACGTGGAGTGCCAAACTATTGGAGGTGGTGACAAGCAACTTTTTAACCCAGCATGTCGGAGAACCCACAAGGATGAGAGGCAATGACGAACCAGCGAGACTCGACCTAGTCTTCACTCTGAACGACTCCGACATAAGAGAAATCGGTTTTGAGGACCCAGTAGGAATGAGCGACCACAGTGTACTGGTGTTTGAGTACTTGATTGAAGAAGGGTTATTGAACTCGAGGAGGGATACCGAAACCAAAAGGTTAGCATACCGAAAGGGAAACTATGAGGGGATAAGAAAATTCCTAACAGATATAGCATGGGAAACAGAGCTCAGGGAAAAGACGGCCCAAGATATGATGGATTACATCACGCAGAAGTGCAAGGACGCAGCAAACAAGTTTGTCCCAGTGCAAAAGGAAAACAAAGAAATGAAAATGAGAAACCCATGGTTTAATCAGAGATGTAGGCTAGCTAAGCAGCAAAGTAAAAGGGCATGGAGAAACTATAGGAATAACAGGACTCTGGAGAGGAGAGAAAGATACCAGAATGCCAGGAATGAATACGTCAGGATGAGAAGAGAGGCAGAAGGACAATACGAAAATGACATCGCAAGCAAGGCAAAGACTCAGCCTAAATTGCTGCATAGCCACATCAGGAGAAAAACAACAGTAAAGGAACAGTTTATTAAATTAAGGATAGGGGCAGAAGGATTCACTACAAATGAAAAGGAAGTTTGTGAGGAATTGAATAAGAAATTCCAGGAGGTCTTCACCTTAGAGCAAGGAGAAATTCCAGAGGTAAGTGAGGGAATAGCTAACCAGGAACCACTGGAAGAGTTTGAGATTACCAGTGGGGAAGTAAGGAAGTGTTTACTAGAGTTGGACGTGACGAAGCCTATAGGCCCAGATGGAATCTCCCCTTGGGTTCTAAAGGAAGGAGCAAGAGAACTGTGCCTCCCACTCTCCATAGTGTATAACAAATCACTGGCAACAGGGGAACTGCCAGATATTTGGAAAGCAGCTAACGTAGTCCCGATATACAAGAAAGGGGATAGACAGGAGGCACTGAACTACAGGCCTGTGTCCCTAACCTGCATACCATGCAAGCTGATGGAGAAGATTGTGCGAAAAAAACTAGTGTAGCATCTGGAGCGAAGGAACTTTGTAACACAGCATCAACATGGGTTCAGGGATGGCAGGTCCTGCCTCACAGGTTTACTTGATTTCTACGACCAGGCAACAAAAATAAGGCAAGAAAGAGAAGGGTGGGCAGACTGCATATTTTTGGATTGTCAGAAAGCCTTTGATACAGTGCCACACAAGAGGCTAGTGCGAAAGTTGGAGATGCAGGCTGGAGTGAAAGGGAAGGTACTCCGGTGGATAGAGGAGTACCTAAGCAACAGGAGACAACGAGTCTTTTTGAGGGGTGAGGTCTCAGATTGGCTAGACGTCACAAGTGGAGTCCCGCAGGGGTCAGTCCTTGGACCTATACTGTTTCTGGTATATGGAAATGATCTCCTAGAGGGTATAGATTCGTTCCTTTCAATGTTTGCCGACGATGCAAAAATTATGAGGAGGATTGAAACAGAGGATGATAGTAGGAGGCTACAAGATGACCTGGATAGACTGAGTGAATGGTCCAACAAATGGCTGTTGAAGTTCAACCCGAGTAAATGCAAAGTAATGAAACTAGGCAGTGGAAACAGGAGGCCAGGCACAGGATACAGAATAGGAGATGACGTACTTAATGAAACAGACAGAGAAAAAGATCTAGGAGTTGATATCACACCAAACCTGTCTCCTGAAGCCCACATAAAGAGAATAACGTCTGCGGCATATGCGAGGCTGGCTAACATCAGAACGGCGTTCAGGAACCTGTGAAAGGAATCATTCAGAATCTTGTACACCACATATGTAAGACCAATCCTGGAGTATGCGGCCCCAGCATGGAGCCCGTACCTTGTCAAGCACAAGACGAAGCTGGAAAAAATCCAAAGGTATGCTACTTGACTAGTCCCGGAACTAAGAGGCATGAGTTATGAGGAAAGGCTGCGGGAAATGCACCTTACGACACTGGAAGACAAAAGAGTAAGGGAGGACATGATCACAACCTACAAAATCCTCAGGGGAATCGACCGGGTAAACAAGGATAAACTATTCAACACTGGTGGGACGCGAACAAGGGGACACAGGTGGAAGCTGAGTACCCAAATGAGCCACAGAGACGTTAGAAAGAACTTTTTCAGTGTCAGAGTAGTTAGTAAATTAGTAGTTAGTAGCACTAGGAAGTGATGTGGTGGAGACTGACTCCATACACAGTTTCAAATGTAGATATGATAGAGCCCAGTATGCTCAGGAATCTGTACACCAGTTGATTGATGGTTGAGAGGCGGGACCAAAGAGCCAGAGCTCAACCCCCGCAAGCACAATTAGGTGAGTACAATTTGGTGAGTATACACACACACACACACACACACACACACACACACACACACACACAAACAAACACACAATCACACACACACACACACACACACACACAGGCTGTGGGCTGTGGCCCAGGCTACGGGCCTCGTAGCCTGGTGGATAGTGCGCAGGATTCGTAATTCTGTGGCGCGGGTTCGATTCCCGCACGAGGCAGAAACAAATGGGCAAAGTTTCTTTCACCCTGAATGCCCCTGTTACCTAGCAGTAAATAGGTACCTGGGAGTTAGTCAGCTGTCATGGGCTGCTTCCTGGGGTGTGTGTGTGTGTGTGGTGTGGGAAAAAAAAAAAAAAAAAAAAAAAAAAAAAAAAAAAAAAAAAAAAAAAAAAAAGTAGTTAGTAAACAGTTGATTGACAGTTGAGAGGCGGGCCGAAAGAGCAAAGCTCAACCCCCGTAAAAACACAACTAGTAAACACACACAGAGGGAGTGCGGCACCACCCCCAGATTCCACCCAACAGACACCCTACCTGCCCCAACCCCTGTCAGCCCCCCACTAAGTACCCACCTAAGGCACCCTCCCCCCACCCAACCCTCTCCTCCCACTCACCCCCCTCCTCCCACTCACCCCCCTCCTCCCACTCCCCCCTCCCCCCAGGACCTCCCTTCTCCCCCATCCCCCAAGCCCTCCCTTCTTCCACATGCCCTTCCGTCCCTCCCACCCACAAGCCCTCCATTCTCCCCCACCCCCCTAAGCTCCCCACTCTCCCCCACCCCACCTAAGCCTTCCCCTCTCCACCACTCCCCAAAACCCTCCCCTCTTCCTCAACCACCTCAGCCTTCCCTTTCCCCCCACGCCCCCCAAGCCCTCCCCACTTTATTGCCCCCCCAAACCCTCCTTTCTCCCCCATCCCCCCACCCCCCCCCCAACCCTCCCCCTCTCACCCACCCCCGCAACCCTCCCCCCCTCACCCACTCCCCCTACCCTCCCCCTCCCCCCCTAACCCACTCCCCCTACCCTCCCCCTCCCCCATACCCCCCCAAGCCCTTCCTCCTCCACCAGTCTCCCCATACCAGATCCTCCCATCTCCTGCTCACCCCCAGACCCCACAGGTCCCCCCCAGAGGAGAAGCAGAAGAGAGTTAGTTTCAGGGCAATGTACTCGAACATAGATGGGATCACAAGCAAGGCAAGTGAACTAAGGGAAAGAGCACAAGAAGTGAACCCAGATGTAATTGGACTCACTGAAACAAAACTCTCTGGAATCATAACGAATGCCGTGTTTCCCCAGGAGTACACAATAATAAGGAAAGAGAGGGAAGGTAGGGGAGGAGGCGGAGTGGCCCTACTCATGAGATAGGAATGGAATTTTAAGGAGATGGCTATCCTGGGCTGTGAGGGTTTCAGAGACTACATAGCAGGCACCATGACAATGGGAGGACCAAGGATAGTAGTAGCAGTAATATATAATCCTCCACCAAATGACAGAAGACCCAGTCAAGAGTACGAAAGCAACAACATGGCAGTTAACACTATAATTGAGAGGGCAGCCTCTTCTGCCTGTAGAAATAGATCCCACCTGCTCATCATAAGGGACTTCAATCATGGCAGGATTGATTGGGAGAACAGGGAACCGCATGGAGGCGAGGATACGTGGAGAGCCAAACTACTGGAGGTGGCGACTAGAAACTTCTTAACCCAGCATGTCAGTGAACCCACAAGGATGAGAGGAAATGACGAACCAGCGAGACTTGTTACGGCCCTGTCGGGTCGCAACGGGGTTCTTACTCTGATGTTGCTAGAGGAAGGGTATCCGGCCCCAAGCCAGTAGTGGCTTTCTAGGGATGTGATCCATGACGCAAATAAACTAAAAGGGGAAGGGAAATAAAGTCAAGAACTTAATACTATAATTATTTCCATCAACAATAAATATATAAAAAGATTACACTGGGGGAGGGGTATTAACACTGTACAGGGGAATTATTTACACAAACGTCTTCTCCTGAAGACTCTGGATCCAAGCTCTCGGTGCTTTCGTGGCCTCACAACGAATCCTTTGAGAAGCTGAGTCTACCCCGGCCACAGGCCAGCCAAAACAGTTCCACTGGGGGCACCGCTGTGGAGGCCATCAACCACAAGTCCAGCAACACAGCTGGCAGGTTCCGGATCAGCAACGCTGGTCAGGCCACTCCACGAGCGATACTAGGGTAGCGCCCTAGTCAGGAGCTTCGTGTGATACCACAGATCACTCTCCTGTCTACAATACCCCAGTGGTTAATCGTCTCCAGCAGTCGGTCCCGGGAATGACAATCCTTCACTGCCGCTTCACAGGCAGGGTAACACCACAGTGTTCCTCCGGGAGACGACTCACAGCTGCTGTAGCAAAGCACAAGGTATGGGGACTGGCTGCCTTGGGTAGACTGACTCAACTTCCCTTACAGCAGTCCCAGGTCGACTCTGTAAGCAGACACGTCATCAATAACAGGGACACACTAAAGCACCTCACTTACAGGCTCAGACCCAAACGCCCACCTATCCACTCCCTAGATGGCGTTGTCGGCCGAGCACCACCTCACCAGAGGTCAGCAGTGGCTGTGTTGAGCGCTGAACGGGACTGGAAACTGGCCCTCGTAGCCAGTACACGTCGTCCTCACCAGGTGTCGTCGTCCGTTTGGAGGGGGTTTCGGGAGCTGACCCACAGATGGCGTGGTCGTCACTGCTCCGTGCTCGGATGCTGGATCCGGGTCCGTAACAAGACTCGACCTGGTTTTCACCCTGAACGACTCTGACATAAGAGAAATCAGTTTTGAGGACCCAGTAGTAATGAGCGACCACAGTGTATTGGTGTTTGAGTACCTGATTGAAGAAGGGTTATTGAACTCGAGGAGGGATACCAAAACCAAAAGGTTAGCATACCGAAAGGGAAACCATGAGGAGATAAGAAAATGCCTAGCTGATATAGCATGGGAAACAGAGCTCAGGGAAAAGACGGCCCAAGATATGATGGAACACATCACGCAAAAATGCAAGGACGCAGCAAAAAAGTTTGTCCCAGTCCAAAAGGAAAACAGTGAAATGAAGATGAGAAACCCATGGTTTAATCAGAGATGTAGGCTAGCTAAGCAGCAAAGTAAAAGGGCATGGAGAAACTATAGGAATAACAGGACACTGGAGAACAGAGAAAGATACCAGAATGCCAGGAATGAATATGTCAGGATGAGAAGAGAGGCAGAAAAACAATACGAAAATGACATCGCAAGCAAGGCAAAGACTCAGCCTAAATTGCTGCATAGCCACATCAGGAGAAAAACAACAGTAAAGGAACAGGTTATGAAATTAAGGATAGGGGCAGAAGGATTCACTACAAACGACAAGGAAGTGTGTGAGGAACTGAGTAAGAAATTCCAAGAGGTCTTCACCTTAGAGCAAGGAGAAATCCCAGAGATAAGAGAGGGAATAGCTAACCAGGAACCACTGGAAGAGTTTGAGATTACCAGTGGGGAAGTAAGGAAGTGTTTACTAGAATTGGATGTGACAAAGGCTGTAGGCCCAGATGGAATCTCCCATTGGATACTAAAGGAAGGAGCAGAAGAACTGTGCCTCCCGCTCTCCATGGTGTATAACAAATCACTGGCAACAGGGGAACTGCGAGAAATTTGGAAAGCAGCTAACGTAGTCCCAATATACAAGAAAGGGAATAGACAGGAGGCACTGAATTACAGACTAGTGTCCCTAACCTGCATACCATGCAAGATGATGGAGAAGATTGTGCGAAGAAAGCTAGTGGAGCACCTGGAGCGAATGAACTTTGTAACACAGCATCAACATTGATTCAGGGATAGCAGGTCCTGCCTCACAGGGTTACTTGAATTCTACGACCAGGCAACAAAAATAAGGCAAGAAAGAGAAGGGTGGGCAGACTGCATATTTTTAGATTGTCAGAAATCCTTTGATACAGTGCCACACAAGAGGCTAGTGAAAAAACTGGAGATGCAGGCTGGAGTGAAAGGGAAGGTACTCTGTTGGATACAGGAGTACCTAAGTAACAGGAGACAACGAGTCAGTGTGAGGGGTGAGGTCTCAGATTGGCGAGACGTTACGAGTGGAGTACCGCAGGGGTTAGTCCTTGGACCTATACTGTTTCTGATATATGTAAATGATCTTCCAGAGGGTATAGAATCGTTTCTCTCAATGTTTGCCGATGATGCAAAAATTATGAGGAGGATTGAAACTGAGGACGATAGTAGGAGGCTACAAGATGACATAGACAGACTGAGTGAATGGTTCAACAAATGGCTGTTGAAGTTCAACCCGAGTAAATGGAAAGTAATGAAACTAGGTGGTGGAAATAGGAGGCCAAACACAGGATGCAGAATAGGATATGAAGTACTTAATGAAACAAACAGAGAGAAAGATCTAGGAGTTGATATCACACCAAACCTGTCTCCTGAAGCCCACATAAAAAGAATAACGTCTGCGGCATAAGAGAGGCTGGCTAACATCAGAACAGCGTTCAGGAACCTGTGTAAGGAATCATTCAGAATCTTGTACACCACATATGTAAGACCAATCCTGGAGTATGCGGCCGCAGCATGGAGCCCGTACCTTGTCAAGCACAAGACGAAGCTGGAAAATGTCCAAAGGTATGCCACTAGACTAGTCCCAGAACTAAGAGGCATGAGTTACGAGGAATGGCTGCGGGAAATGCACCTTACGACACTGGAAGACAGATGAGTAAGGGGAGACATGATCACAACCTACAAAATCGTCTGGGGAATCGACCGGGTAAACAAGGATAAACTATTCAACACTGGTGGGACGCGAACAAGGGAACACAGGTGGAAACTGAGTACCCACATGAGCCACAGAGACGTTAGAAGGAACTTTTTCAGTGTCAGAGTAGTTAACGGATGGAATGCACTAGGCAGAGTTGTGGTGGAGGCTGACTCCATACACAGTTTTAAATATAGATATGATAGAGCCCAGTAGGCTCAGGAATCTGTACACCAGTTGATTGACAGTTAAGAGGCGGGACCAAAGAGCCAAAGCTCAACCCCCGCAAGCACAAATAGGTGAGCACATACACACACATTCTTGTTTACCCTTGTTTCCGTGGTAGAGCTAGGAATTATCTCCCCCAAAAAGGAACTAGGAAACAAAAGGCTGGCATACCGAAAGGGAAGTTATGAGGAGATGGGAAGCTTCCTAAGGGAAATACCTTGGGACACAGTCCTCAGAGCTAAGTCTGTACAAGATATGATGAACCATGTCGCCCAAAAGTGTCAGGAGGCAGTAAGCAGATACATCCCGGCCCAAAAGGAAAAATCCGAGAAGCAAAAGAAGAATCCATGGCTTAATAGGGCATGTATGGAAGCAAAGAAACTGAACAAAAGGGCGTGGAGGAATTTCCGGAATATCAGAACACTGAAAGCAGAGAGAGATACCAGAGAACCAGGAATGAGTATGTCAGGGTGAGAAGAGAAGCAGAGAAAACTTCTGAAAATCATATAGCAAACAAAGTCAAGACCGAACCAAAGCTACTCCACAGTCACATCAGAAGGTAAACAACAGTGAAAGAACAGGTAGTGAAACTTTGAACCGGCGTGGACAGGTATACAGAGAATGACAAAAAGGTGCGTGAAGAACTCAACAAGAGGTTCCAGGAGGTCTTCACAACAGAACAAGGTGAGGTCACTACGCTAGGAGAAAGGGAAGTAAACCAGGCGGCCTTGGAAGGGTTCAAAATTACGAGAGAGGAGGTCAAGAGACACCTGCTGGATCTGGATGTTAGAAAGCCTGTTGGTCCCGACGGGATCTCGCAATGGGTACTGAAAGAGTGTGCAGAGGCACTTTGCTTGCCACTCTCCATAGTGTATAGTAGGTCACTGAAGACGGGAGACCTACCAGAAATATGGAAGATGGCGAATGTGGTCCCAATATACAAAAAGGGCGACAGGCAAGAGGCACTGAACTACAGGCCAGTGTCCTTGACTTGGATACCATGCAAGGTGATGGAGAAGATCGTGAGAAAAAAAACTGGTATCACATCTGGAGAGAAGGGACTTCGTGACAAATCGCCAACAAGGATTCAGGGAGGGTAAATCTTGACTGACTGGCTTAATAGAATTCTACAACCAGGTGACAAAGATTAAGCAAGAAAGAGAAGGATGGGCGGATTGCATTTCATGGTTTGTCGGAAAGCCTTTGACACAGTACCGCATAAGAGGCTAGTACATAAGCTGGAGAGACAGGCAGGTGTAGCTGGTAAGGTGCTCCAGTGGATAAGGGAGTACCTAAGCAATAGCAAGCAGAGAGTTACGGTGAGGGGTGAGACCTCCAATAGGCGTGAAGTCACCAGTGGAGTCCCACAGGGCTCTGCACTGGGTCCTATCTTGTTTCTGATATATGTAAAAGATCTCCCGGAGCGTATAGATTCATTTCTCTCAATGTTTGCGGACGATGCCAAAATTATGAGAAGAATTAAGACAGAAGAGGACTGTTTGAGGCTTCAAGAAGACCTAGACAAGCTGAAGGAATGGTCGAACAAATGGTTGTTAGAGTTTAACCCAACCAAATGTAATGTAATGAAGCAACCTGTCCTCTTAAAAAGAACGTCACTTATGGCCGTTTGCCTGTATGGCCGAATATGGACGTAATTTGAAAATGGAAACAAAATTAATATAAATTTGGGATTTTTTTTCCAACAACAGTAAGTTAAGGGTCCTCTGATAGGTTAGGTGGGCAGGAAATTCTCATAAAGTTTCAAAATGGTATGAAAAACGTTAATGGAAAGTTTCCTTTTCTAAGCTTGCTGAGTAAGCCGGACGACTCAAACAGAAAGCGGGACAGTACGTCACTTTTGTGAGTCGATTTAATTTCAAATTACGTCTAAATTTGG
This sequence comes from Procambarus clarkii, assembly GCF_040958095.1. Classification (NCBI taxonomy): domain Eukaryota; kingdom Metazoa; phylum Arthropoda; class Malacostraca; order Decapoda; family Cambaridae; genus Procambarus; species Procambarus clarkii. The sequence goes on along the minus strand of NW_027189137.1, from coordinate 2,924,128 downwards.
CCATAACGCGCATACGAGCGAAAAGTGACGTTATTTTTATGAGGACGGGTTGAATGAAGATAGGTGTAGGGAGCAGAAGGCCAGATACAAGGCATCTTCTGGGAGAGGAAATTCTTCAGGAGTCAGAAAAAAAAAAAAAGACTTGGGGGTTGATATCACGCCAGACCTGTCTCCTGCAGCCCATATCAAGAGGATAACATCAGCGGCATATGCCAGGCTGGCCAACATACGAACGGCATTCAGAAACTTGTGTAAAGAATCATTCAGAACTTTGTATACCACATATGTCAGGCCAATCCTGGAGTATGCAGCCCCAGCATGGAGTCCATATCTAGTCAAGGATAAGACTAAACTGGAAAAGGTTCAAAGGTTTGCCACCAGACTAGTACCCGAGCTGAGAGGTATGAGCTACGAGGAGAGACTACGGGAAATAAACCTCACTTCGCTGGAAGACAGAAGAGTTAGGGGCGGACATGATCACCACATTCAAGATTCTGAAGATTGAAGGTTGGGTAGATAAAGACAGGCTATTTAACACAAGGGGCACACGAACAAGGGGACCCGGTGGAAACTGAGTGGCAAAATGAGCCACAGAGATATTAGAAAGAACGTTTTTAGTGTCAGAGTGGTTGACAAATGGAATGCATTAGGAAGTGATGTGGTGGAGGCTGACTCCATACACAGTTTCAAGTGTAGATATGATAGAGGCCAATAGGCTCAGGAATCTGTACACCTGTTGATTGATAGTTGAGAGGCGGGACCAAAGAGCCAGCGCTCAACCCCCGCAAACATAACTAGGTGAGTACACACACACACACACAGTAATATTTATTTGGTGTTGGATGTAATGGAGTGGACACACTTTACATGTTGACCAATCCACACACTAGAGAATGAAGTGACGACGATGTTTCGGTCTATCCTGGACCATTCTCAAGTCGATTGTGATTTACATTTCAAAAATGATATATATTTTGGGACAGCAGATAGCAGATTTTCTGCATTACGTTACATTATGTGTTACAAGGTGTAAAAATCTGTCACACAGTAATAATTATTTTATGTTGAATGAAGTGGAGATGGAGATTGACTAGACACGCATAAATATCATTTAAAAAATGATATTTATTTTGGACAGCAGAAAGCTGATTTTACTCAAGGCGTTTTTTATGCTTTTTTGGTTTTGAAAAGAATATTAGCTGGCTGAAAACCTCCACTATTACAGAGCGTATGCCTGATAGATGTATCAGCCTTGAGAGCACAGAATATTCTAAATCCAATGGCTTGTGCATGCTTAGTCATCGGCTAGGCAGATGGCGCTGAAGTCGATTGGAGTCGCCGATTCACCAATCAGAAGCGTGCTGGCTGGAAGTGGTAGTTTGGTGATCGATGAAGATGGAGTGGCGACAGCGAGGAGGGGGAGGTGGAGAGCAAGTGTAGGGTACGTATACCCCCTGTAGAAACGTATTCTACTAACTGTGTACTACTCTTGATAGTAGTATCTAGATGTTGTAGATGTACTGAAGTAACACGATGAAGGAAAGAGCAGGCCAAATCTCTCTTGAAGGACATTATCATCACATCTCTACCCCGAAGCCTGCTCTTACCGGTTAAGTTACTTCAGTAGATGGTAGAGAGGTAGGAGTAGCTGTCTCTACCTCGTAGACTCTGGAGAGGGCGTCGGCTATGATGTTGTCCGAGTCCATGATGAAGAAGATCTCCAGGTTAAATTCTGCAGGTAGAGAGCCCAGCGTAGAAGACGTTGATTGCTGAATTGGCCTGTTACAGGAACCGTAGGGGATTGTGGTCTGAGTAGATGGTAATAGACCAATTCCCCTGTAGGTAAGGTTCGAAATGTTGCAGATTCAGGATGATGGAGAGGAGTTCCTTTTCTATAGTGCTATAATTCTTTTGGTGAGGCTTCAACTTGTAGCTGTAGTAGCTGACAGGAAGAACCTCTTCGCCACGTTGTTGCATCAGGACGCCCCCGATGCCGGTGCCACTTGCGTCGACATTGATGATGAAGAGCTTCGTAATATCTGGAGAGGCGAGAATGGGATCAGATCATAGCAGAGATTTAAGTTGTTCAAAGGCAACGGTCTGTTGAATGGTCCAATGATACCGTTGCTTGGGGCTGGTCAGATTAATCAATGGTGTCGCTACCGTACTAAAAATTTTCACAAACCTACGATAGTAAGATGCAAGGTCAAGGAAGCGCAGGAGCTGCTTCCTGGTTGTAGGTTGTGGGTAATGCTGAATGGCTTGAGTATGAATGGTTAAAGGAGCAATGCTGCCACTCCCAATCACATGACCAAGATAACGCACTTTACCTTTGGCAAAGGTGGACTTGCCCAAGTTGATGGTAAGGCCGGCTGTCAGGAGCTTGGAGAACAGTCGTTGCAGCTGGAGCAGATGTTCGCTCCAGGTGTTAGTTGCCACAATGATGTCATCCAAGTAGGCGTAGGTGTGATCTAGGCCGTAGATGACGCGGTTGACAGCTCGCTGGAAGGTGGCCGAGGCGTTACACGTTCCAAAAGGAAGGCGTTCATATCTGTATAGACCAAAAAGAGTGGTGAAGGCAGATATTTCCTTAGCGCTCTCTGTCAGGCTGATTTGGTAATAGCCCTTTAACAAATCAATTTGGGTTAAATAATTAGCATCACCTACTGCGTCAAGGATATCATCTATACGAGGTAAAGGGTAAGCATCCTTGACGGTCACAAGGTTCAGTTTCCTATAGTCGGTACATAGGCGTACTTTACCGTGCGGTTTCGGCACCAAGATGCAGGGTGAGGCCCAAGGGGACTCACAAGGGGTGGCCAGCCCATGATCCAGAGGGTATTGTAGTTCAGCACCCATAACTTCCTTTTTGTATGGGCTGATACGGTAGAAGGGTTGACGAATCGGCCGAGTGTCAAGAAGCAGCTGAATGTCATGCTGAACCACATTACACACCTGGGGATCATCGCTGAACAACTTCTGATGTTCTTGAAGAACTTTGATGAGAGGAGCACTATTACAGTCCTGTAAATATTTAGGAAGATCAGTAAGGATTTCTGAGTTGGAAAGCACTGACTCAGAGTTAGTGCTTTCAGGAGTGCAAGGAAGGTCTCACTGTGGAGGTATGGATCTTTAAAAGTAGAGAGAAATATTAGCACTGTGGGGAGAATACCTTTATACTCCTTCAAAAGATTGACGTGGCACAACTAGGTCCTCTGCCGGCTATCTGGAGTCTCAAGAACGTAGTTGTGGTTGTTTCTGCACTCCTTGATGCGGCAGGGTCCTGAAAACTTATTTTGCAATGGAGAACCTGGGATAGGAAAATATGCCAACACGAAGTCTCCTGTTTTAAATTTCCTGATTTTGCTGTGTTTGTCAAAATGAGTCTTCATCCTATCTTGAGCTTTCAATAAATTATCAATAGCAAATTTACGTATTCTCTCTAGAATGTGCTTTAAGTTTTGAAGAAACTGAGGCACATACTGAGGGTCACTGCATAGAGAGTCATTAAAAGCTTTAGGAGGAGTACGGCACTTACGTCCGTAGAGCATCTCATAAGGAGACACTCCTAGAGACTCATTTGGGAGACTTCTGAAAAGGCACATGATGATGTCAAGTTGTTTATCACAGTTTTTCATGGTTTCATTGCAAAATTTCTTAAGGATTGATTTTATCGTTTGGTGACTACGTTCAAGAGAACCCTGTGAAGCAGTATGATAGGGGCTGGACAATACCTGAGTGATGTTGAATTCTTCCAGTGTCTTCTTGAAGAGATCACTGGTGAAGTTGGTGCCACAGTCACTTTGAATCTCCCGAGGAAATCCATATTGGGCAAAGATCTTCAATAGTTGTTTCACCACCGTAGCAGCCGTAATGTTCTTTACAGGAACTGCTATGGGGAATCTGGTGGTTGGACACAGGATGGTTAGTATATAAGCGTTGCCAGAACTGGTCCGGGGTAAAGGACCAACACAGTCTATGATGAGTCTGTGGAAAGGTTCCGATGGCACCGGGATAGGAATCAAGGGAGCCTTGGGAATCGGGATGTTAGGTTTTCCTGCCATGTATGACACTGTTGTACATAAGTTTTTACATCTTTAACCATACTTGGCCAGTAGTAGTCGTCTGAATCCGTGGTAGGTTTTATTAAAACCAGAGTGAGAAAGTGTTCCATGGGCCAGGTGTAGAATATCAGGCCGTAGGCTGGTGGGAACTACTAGTTGGTCGACATTAGCCCAATCGTCATCCTCCGTTAGTTTACTGTGTCGGTACCTCCGGTAGAGCAATTGGTTCTCTGGGAAGAGCCCAGGAATACTGTCAGATTGAGTCTTCGCCTGGAGGAATAATGGTGTTAATGAAGGATCCTCCCTCTGAAACTTACGGAACTCCAACATAGTAAGATTCTGTGGTAGATTCTGATGATCTTGAGGGACAGCTGTTTCAGTAGAGTCAGCTGGTTATGGGCGTGCAGTTTGCGCATGGATTGTCACCAAAACTGGAGGAGAGACTTCATCACTTTCTTGGACCTCTGCTGGAACATACTTCAAGATGGGGTTTTCCACTACAGAGTCACATTCCTGGGGTTTGTCCATGATGATCACGTTGGAAGGTTGCAGATCTTCAGCCAAGTCGTTGCCCAGGAGAAGTTGTAGCCCTTTCATGGGAAAAAGCTTTTCCCGGATGGCGACTTGGACTTCACCTTGCACGAAAAAACAATCCAGATTGACTCTGGCGAGTGGATACGGAGTGGTAGCAGTGAGGTCAGTGATAAGGACCGTCTCCCCGGTGTAGGTGATGTTAGGCACTGCCGATTTCAAAATGATAGACTGAAGAGCAGCTGTGTCCCTCAAGATCTTCACTTTAGAACTTCCCTTCGAATCTGTTCTGTTGGCAGAGACAGTTCCAGGGTATAGGTGTTTGCTGAAGAGAGAAAGATCATTAACAGGAACATCAACATTCATCACAGGCTTACCGGACTTAGGAGAAGTCGGTTTGGGTTTAGGAGTTTCACTATAGACTTTGTACTGGGCTTTTCCACATTTATCTATAGTATGTCCATAGAGCTTGCAATACTTACAATATAATTGGGAGGTTGCTTGATGGGTACTCACTTTGTCATAATCAGGCCAAGATTTCTTACTGGAAGATGTGTCAGTTGTCAAGCTGTGTATAAGGCTGTAGGTGTCAGCCGACTTCGCACATCTGATGTAGTCGGTTTCCTCCCTATCCGCTAAGTGAAGACGGATGGAAGCAGGAATACGTAGAAAAAAATCTTCGACTAGAATAAGGTTGACAAAGTCTGAAAATGTAGAAACATGGGCTGCTTCCAGCCATTTCATCAAATATATTTTCTTATCATTGGCAAATTCTAAATAGGTGGTAGCACTTGCCTTTAGATAATCACGGATTTTTCGTCTGTAGCTTTCGGTGGAGAGAAGGTAGGCGTCTAAAACTGCTTGCTTTAGGGTCTTGTAGTCATTCTCAGACGCTAAGGTACCGAGAGTAACTGCAGCTCTACCTGTGAGTTGCACTCTGAGAAGTGTAGACCAATGATCTTCAGGCCAGCTAAGTCTTTTAGCTAGGGCCTCAAAAGTAGTAAAAAACACATCTATCTCTGTCTCAACGAATGGTGGCATTAACTTACTTGCCAGGGAGACATTGAAGCTTACTGGAAGACTAGCTGTAGCTTGTTGGCGCTGAGTGTGGTGTGTAGTTTCTAAGTCAAGTTCTTGTCGACGGTATTCTAGAACACTATCAGCTTGCTTCTTATCGTGCTCACGTTGCATCTCCAGGTGACGTTTTCTTGCTTCAAGCTGTTCCCTCTCACGCTCACGTTGTAGGGCAGCATCGCGTTCCTTTATCTGTAGAGCTTCTTTCTGTTGTTTTAGAGTTTCTTTTTGTTGTTCACGCTCTACTTTCGTTAGTTCGAGCTTTAACTTCATAGCTGCCAGAGCATGCCGATCTGCAATAGAATAGTTTTCGTTAGAATCAGAGTCTATAATTCCTTCATCTAAGAGGTAGTCCAGGATAATGTTGTGCAAGTCACTTTTGTTGGCTCCATGGGGAACATCTAGTTGATACTCATGTGCTAGAGTTTGTAATTCTGTCCTCTTGGCACGAATTAAGTTCCCGTGCTTCACTTGCTGGATCACTACGAAATGCTGAGAGACGAAACATTTTGAGAGAGCAAATAAATGTACAGCGAATATACCTGTGATATTATAAGTGTCAGTAACAGGATGACGTGGCAACTGGTGACTATCCTGTGGAAATTCAATCGTTAATATATAAACAATTAACGTTAATATTTGATGTTAAATAATTATTCAATCAAAATCCCAGGAAATCTTGTACCCGGCACTCAATATACGAGAATAAGGGCAAGAAAATCCTACTAAATAAATGAAACTGATAGTTTCAAAACAAATGAAACTTTTAATTGTTTCATAAATGAAAGGGTAGTCGAAGAATGTAGGGATACCTTGCCGGGTCTCTATAGGACAGAAGCAAGGGGTTTCCTATTTAACTAGAAGATACTTACAGAATTAGCGTTCTTTGTGCTCTGAAAAAGAAAGCCAATTCCCTACCTGAGTAAATATCATAATCTCTGACCGATGTGTAGGGGTGCGAGTGTCAACTGGTGACGAGAACTGCTATTGAGGTCCCAACTCAACAGCGTAGTCCGTGCTAGAGGAACTATGGCCCTCTTTATCCTCCTTTGGTCGGATTGCAGAAGATAGGGTGCGTGGCCCGAAGACAAACCAAAGTACCAGGGTACCAAAATGATGATCTGCCATAATTGAAAAATATTCTAGGGACGAAAAAGGTGGACTACACGAGTAATAACACTGAGGGATGAACGACCAATTAAGAGCGTGACTGAGGCCTCCAGTCACCACGTAATCCACAGTTATCCAACACTCACCATATGTAACCCTCGGAATGCACAAAATACACAGCACCATTTGAATATTAAAAGTTATGAAAATATTTTAAAGCAACTGTATCAAGGCCAAGTACGCTTACCACAAATTGATGTTCTAGTATCAGTACGTGAGTAAGGCTCCTAGGACAGGCCCCCCCATTAAATGTGATGGAAATAAATGTAGGTGTACGGCAGTCCTCCCAATGGCTGGTGTCAATGCCAATCACATTTACAAAAAAAAAAAGAGAGAGAAAAAAAAGTTGACTGCGTGGCTGTTGCCTCCTGTGGTCAAGTAAAAGGGAAAAACATGCAAACCAAATCGTATGAACAATGAAACATTAAATAACTTGAAAACAAATATGAACAAAGATAATCCCTTGGCTATGTACAGTGCGAATAAACAAAATTACAAAGTCAAAAAATAATATAAAATAAAACAATGGATACGTTACTCTACAATGATCAAGACAAAAAATGAATTAATAGGTGCTGAGAATACTGGCTGGCTGAAATCCTCCACTATTACACAGAGCGTATGCTAGATAGATGTATCAGCCTTGAGAGCACAGAATATTCTAAATCCAATGGCTCATGCACGCTTAGTCATCGGCTATGCAGATGGCGCTGAAGTCGAGTGGAGTCGCCGATTCACCAATCAGAAGCGTGCTGGCTGGAAGTGGTAGTTTGGTAATCGACGAAGGTGGAGTGGTGACAGCGAGGAGGGGGAGGTGGAGAGCAAGTGTAGGGTACGTATACCCCCTGTAGAAACGTATTCTACTAACTGTGTACTACTCTTGATTGTAGTATCTAGATGTTGTAGATGTACTGAAGTAACATGATGAAGGAAAGAGCAGGCCAAATCTTTCTTGAAGGAGATTATCGTCACAGTACCTATACCAAACCAAATTCGAGGAAAAGATCCCGGGTAGGATGTTTGTTTCAAAACACTCCATGTACAAATTGCTTAAAACAGGGGAGAGGGGATTACCCATCGCCATGCCAAATGTTTGTTTATAAAATGAATCATTAAAGTAGAAATAATTATCTTTAATGAACAATTTTATGAGTTCAACAATGGTGTTAAAGTTATATTATATTTAGGGAGTAGATCCCGTAAGAATGCCAACAGGTCATCAACAAGAACTCTGGTGAACAGAACCATCACATCAATACTCACAAATTTAAAATCATAATTATATTTCAAACAAGACAACTTGTTAACCAAGTCCAAGTTGTTTGTTATGTGTGTGTTGGAAATGGAACCTACTACTGGAGACAAGACTTGGACAAGCCATTTGGAAAGTCTATATGCTACAGATCAAACAAAACTAATAATAGATCTTGCAGGATTATTGGGGTTGTGTGTCTTAATAAGACCAAATAGATATGGTAGGGAAAGGGAACGACTTAAAAATTTAGGAATCAACTCCTTATCGTTCTTGAGCAAGGTTTCAAGAGTTTTGTTAAAATATGCAATAACTTCTTAAATTGAATCTCTATTAACTGGAAAGAAAGTGTTTCCGTCTTCCAACAACAGATTAATTTTTTAGACGAAGTCTTCCTTGTCCATGATGACAAGAGCATTGGACTTATCAGAGATAGTGATATGTAGAGAGTTACCTTTTTTGAGGGTTTTGAACGCACGAATCAACTTCTCTGGACAATGACGAACAGTATTTAGTTTTTTTACTTCATAGGTTTCCATCTTCATTCTACTTTGCTCTGATGAAGACGAATTAAGCCGAAAACGCATTTAGAATTGTCGGTTTTTCACGTGTGGTTTTTCTGCATACTTCGATCAGTGTTTTGTGATCGTTGTTACATATTATATATATATATATGTTGTACCTAGTAGCCAGAACGCAGTTTTTGGCTTATTATGCAAGGCCTGGTTTATGTAATAAGCCAATTTTTCCAGAATTTCAATATTTTTCTCATTTTTGTCTTATGAAATGATAAACCTATTCATTTCATTACATATGAGCTAATGTTTTTTTTTATTTTAGTTAAAACTAACGTAGATATATGACTGAACCTAACCAACCCTACCTAACCTAACCTAACTTAACCTAATCTAAACTAACATAAGTAAATCAATAATTTATGTTCTTAATTCAATATAATAATAATATTTAAAATAAACTAATATGAAACAATTTATTGAAAATAAAGAAAATCACTCGGCCAATATATATATATATATATATATATATATATATATATATATATATATATATATATATATATATATATATATATATATATATATATATATATATATATATATGTCGTACCTAGTAGCCAGAACGCACTTCTCAGCCTACTATGCAAGGCCCGATTTGCCTAATAAGCCAAGTTTTACTGAGTTAATATATTTTCTCTAAATTTTTTTCTTATGAAATGATAAAGCTACCCATTTCATTATGTATGAGGTCAATTTTATTTTATTGGAGTTAAAATTAACGTAGATATATGACCGATCCTAACCAACCCTACCTAACCTCACCTAACCTATTTTTATAGGTTAGGTTAGGTTAGGTAGCCGAAAAAGTTAGGTTAGGTTAGGTTAGGTAGGTTAGGTAGTCGAAAAACAATTAATTCAGGAAAACTTGGCTTATTAGGCAAATCGGGCCTTGCATAGTAGGCTGACAAGTGCGTTCTGGTTACTAGGTACGACTAGTACCTAGTCGTTACTAGGTACGACTATATATATATATATATATATATATATATATATATATATATATATATATATATATATATATATATATATATATATATATATATATATATATATATATATATATATATATATATATATATATTTATATATATATATATATATATATATATATATATATATTTATATATATATATATATATATATATATATATATATATATATATATATTTATATATATATATATATATATATATATATATATATATATTTATATATATATATATATATATGTCGTACCTAGTAGCCAGAACTCACTTCTCAGCCTACTATTCAAGGCCCGATTTGCCTAATAAGCCAAGTTTTCCTGAATTAATATATTTACTATAATTTTTTTCTTATGAAATGATAAAGCAACCCTTTTCTCTATGTATGAGGTCAATTTTTTTTTATTGGAGTTAAAATTAACGTAGATATATGACCGAACCTAACCAACCCTACCTAACCTAACCTAACCTATATTTATAGGTAAGGTTAGGTTAGGTAGCCAAAAAAAGCTAGGTTAGGTTAGGTTAGGTAGGTTAGGTAGACGAAAAAACATTAATTCATGAAAACTTGGCTTATTAGGCAAATCGGGCCTTGAATAGTAGGCTGAGAAGTGCGTTCTGGCTATTAGGTACGACATATATATATATATATATATATATATATATATATTTATATATATATATATATATGTCGTACCTAGTAGCCAGAACTCACTTCTCAGCCTACTATGCAAGGCCCGATTTGCCTAATAAGCCAAGTTTTCATGAATTAATGTTTTTTCGTCTACCTAACCTACCTAACCTAACCTAACCTAGCTTTTTTTGGCTACCTAACCTAACCTTACCTATATATATAGGTTAGGTTAGGTTAGGTAGGGTTGGTTAGGTTCGGTCATATATCTACGTTAATTTTAACTCCAATAAAAAAAAATTGACCTCATACATAGTGAAAAGGGTAGCTTTATCATTTCATAAGAAAAAAATTATAGTAAATAAATTAATTCAGGAAAACTTGGCTTATTAGGCAAATCGGGCCTTGAATAGTAGGCTGAGAAGTGAGTTCTGGCTACTAGGTACGACATATATATATATATATATATATATATATATATATATATATATATATATATATATATATATATATATATATATATATATATTATTAAATATGACCGAAAAAGTAAGATTAATAATTCTAACACGAATTTTCTCAATCTTTTGTACATTTCTTTTCACTGTTGGAGGTAAATCAAAAATCAATTCTCCAAAATTCATTTTTATTTCTAGTCTGACGTGACACGAGCGCGTTTTGTAAAACTTATTACATTTTCAAAGACTTTAGTTCACAAATACACAACTGAATAGAACTTACGCATCTCCGATTTTATATCTACATTTGAGTGAGGTGGAAGGGGTGATGTGGCATTAACACAAGACAGAACAAGATGTGGCATTAATAGGGTATTAATTTCATCAACACAAGACAGAACAAGAGTATTAATAGGGTATTAATTTCATCAACACAAGACAGAACACGAAACAATGGATATTGAATAGAAGTGTTTGTAGAAAGCCTATTGGTCCATATTTCTTGATGCTTCTATATTGGAGCGGAGTCTTGAGGTGGGTAGAATATAGTTGTGCAATAATTGGCTGTTGATTGCTGGTGTTGACTTCTTGATGTGTAGTGTCTCGCAAACGTCAAGCCGCCTGCTATCGCTGTATCTATCGATGATTTCTGTGTTGTTTACTAGGATTTCTCTGGCGATAGTTTTGGTTGTGGGAAGAGATTATATGTTCCTTAATGGAGCCCTGTTGCTGATGCATCGTTAAACGCCTAGAAAGAGATGTTGTTGTCTTGTCTATATACTGGTTTTTTTGGAGCTTACAGTCCCCAAGAGGGCATTTGAAGGCATAGACGACGTTAGTCTCTTTTAAAGCGTTCTGTTTTGTGTCTGGAGAGTTTCTCATGAGTAGGCTGGCCGTTTTTCTGGTTTTATAGTAAATCGTCAGTTGTATCCTCTGATTTTTGTCTGTAGGGATAACGTTTCTATTAACAATATCTTTCAGGACCCTTTCCTCCGTTTTATGAGCTGTGGAAAAGAAGTTCCTGTAAAATAGTCTAATAGGGGGTATAGGTGTTGTGTTAGTTGTCTCTTCAGAGGTTGCATGGCTTTTCACTTTCCTTCTTATGATGTCTTCGACGAAACCATTAGAGAAGCCGTTATTGACTAGGACCAGCCTTACCCTACAGAGTTCTTCGTCGACTTGCTTCCATTCTGAGCTGTGGCTGAGAGCACGGTCGACATATGCGTTAACAACACTCCTCTTGTACCTGTCTGGGCAGTCGCTGTTGGCATTTAGGCACATTCCTATGTTCGTTTCCTTAGTGTAGACTGCAGTGTGGAAACCTCCGCTCTTTTCCATGACTGTTACATCTAGAAAGGGCAGCTTCCCATCCTTTTCCATCTCGTAAGTGAAACGCAGCACGGAACTCTGCTCAAATGCCTCCTTCAGCTCCTACAGATGTCTGACATCAGGTACCTGTGTAAAAATGTCGTCAACATACCTGCAGTATATGGCCGGTTTCAAGTTCATGTCGACTAAGACTTTTTGCTCGATGGTACCCATGTAGAAGTTTGCAAACAGGACACCTAGGGGAGAACCCATGGCAACCCCATCTACTTGCTTATACATATGCCCATCCGGGTTCAAGAAGGGTGCCTCTTTAGTACAAGCTTGGAGTAGTTTCCTCAGAATATTTTCTGGTATGTCAAGAGGAGTACAGGCTAGATCACGATACACTCTGTCGGCTATCATCCCGATTGTCTCGATTAATGCCACCTCACCCCATCCACCTCTCTCAAATGTAGATACAAAATCGAAGATGCGTAAGTTCTATTCAGTTGTGTATTTGTAAAGTAAAGTCTTTGAAAATGTAATAAGTTTTACGAAACGCGCTCGTGTCGCGTCAGACTAGAAATAAAAATGAATTTTGGAGAATTGATTTTTGATTTACCTCCAACAGTGAAAAGAAATGTACGAAAGATTGAGAAAATTCGTGTTAGAATTATTAATCTTACTTTTTCGGTCATATTTAATAATATATGTCTACAGGAAAGACTGCTACCAAAATTTACTAATATTAAAGCGCACGACCCAGCAGCAAGGAATCAAGCCTTCACGATAAAATATCCCCAGGATCTGATTCGTGATCAGATATACAAGGCAGAGAATGAAATCAAAGACAACAAAACGCAACTACTTCATGCTACAAACGAGTGGAGAAATAGCAACATCGACGAAAGTATCCGTACCCGCATTGAACAACACCTCGACATCCTCACAGACCAACATCACCTCAGCACTGAAACAAGGATTATCAAGAAACTAACAACATTATATGGAGGACCTATGGCAATTCTACGACCAAGAGATGGCTTCCTGAACCTTGCAGGAATTAACCTCACTGAGGACCAAGTCACTCTCCTAAATCTGGGCATAAACTGTCATGTTATGTCCAGACCGAGTGAGGTTGCCCGGAAAGTAGAGTTGGAAATTCTGTTGGACGACATATTCGACCTCGAGACACAAAAGAAGGTCACTACCAAAGATACCTTACAAGCAGAACTTATTGCAGAAGGAGGAAAGAATCGAGGCAATTACTGAAGCACCATACTGTCCCCCGTGCTCAAAGCGGCAGCTAAAAGCCTTCGTGAGAACAAGGAGATAGTTGTCAGGAGAGGTGACAAGTCGCCAATATATGTCATTCTTAAAAAAAGACGAATATCTGGCGAAAATGAACATAATACTCTCTGACCAAACTAAGTTCCAAAGGGTAACGAAGGACACTACAGCCGAATTAAAAGCAAAGGTCAACAAACTGATCGAAACTGTGAACGCCAAGAAATCCGGACTCCACCTGCCAAAGATCATTGGGGAATATAAACCTGGATATGCGTATGGAAATGTCAAGACACACAAGCCTGGAAACCCACTTCGGCCAATCATTAGCCAGATACCCACACCCACGTACAGACTGGCGAAGCGACTCAACGGCCTGCTGACTCCTTATGTTCCTTGCGCCTTCAGCCTGAAGTCTCCAAAGGAATTTGTTGACTTACTGCGGGGCACACGGGCCACAGGGATAAGAGCCTCGTTGGACGTAGAATCGCTGTTTACCAACGTACCTGTGGACGAGACAATCGGGATGATAGCCGACAGAGTGTATCGTGATCCAGCCTGTACTCCTCTTGACATACCAGAAAATATTCTGAGGAAACTACTCCAAGCTTGTACTAAAGAGGCACCCTTCTTGAGCCCGGATGGGCACATGTAGAAGCAAGTAGATGGGGTCGCCATGGGTTCTCCCCTAGGTGTCCTGTTTGCAAACTTCTACATGGGTACCATCAAGCAAAAAGTCTTTGCCGACATGAACTTGAAACCGGCCATATACTGCAGGTATGTTGACGACATTTTTACACAGGTACCTGATGTCAGACATCTGCAGGAGCTGAAGGAGGCATTTGAGCAGAGTTCCGTGCTGAGTTTCACTTACGTGATGGAAAAGGATGGGAAGCTGCCCTTTCTAGATGTAACAGTCATGGAAAAGAGCGGAGGTTTCCACACTGGAGTCTACACTAAGGAAACGAACATAGGAATTTGCCTAAATGCCAACAGCGACTGCCCAGACAGGTACAAGAGGAGTGTTGTTAACGCATATGTCGACCGTGCTCTCAGCCACAGCTCAGAATGGAAGCAAGTCGACGTAGAACTCTGTAGGGTAAGGCAGGTCCTAGTCAACAACGGCTTCTCCAATGGTTTCGTCGAAGACATCATAAGAAGGAAAGTGAAAAGCCATGCAACCTCTGAAGAGACAACTAACACAACACCTATACCCCCTATCAGACTATTTTACAGGAACTTCTTTTCCACAGCTCATAAAACGGAGGAAAGGGTCCTGAAAGATATTGTTAATAGAAACGTTATCCCTACAGACAAAAATCAGAGGATACAACTGACGATTTACTATAAAACCAGAAAAACGGCCAGCCTACTCATGAGAAACTATCCAGACACAAAACAGAACGCTTTAAAAGAGACTAACGTCGTCTATGCCTTCAAATGCCCTCTTGGGGACTGTAAGCTCCAAAAAACCCAGTAAATAGGCAAGACAACAACATCTCTTTCTAGGCGTTTAACGATGCATAAGCAACAAGGCTCCATTAAGGAACATATAATCTCTTCCCACAACCAAACCATCGCCAGAGAAATCCTAGTAAACAACACAGAAATCATCGATAGATACAGCGATAGCAGGCGGCTTGACGTTTGCGAGGCACTACACATCAAGAAGTCAACACCAGCAATCAACAGCCAATTAATGCACAACTATATTCTACCCACCTCAAAACTCCGCTCCAATATAGCAGCATCAAGAAATATGGACCAATAGGCTTTCTACAATCACTTCTATCCAATACCCATTGTTTCGTGTTCTGTCTTGTGTTGATGAAATTAATACCCTATTAATGCCACCTCTTGTTCTGTCTTGTGTTGATGAAATTAATACCCTATTAATGCCACCTCGCCCCATCCACCTCTCTCAAATGTAGATATAAAATCGAAGATGCGTAAGTTCTATTCAGTTGTGTATTTGTAAAGTAAAGTCTTTGAAAATGTAATAAGTTTTACGAAACTTGCTCGTGTCGCGTCAGACTAGAAATAAAAATGAATTTTGGAGAATTGATTTTTGATTTACCTCCAACAGTGAAAAGAAATGTACGAAAGATTGAGAAAATTCGTGTTAGAATTATTAATCTTACTTTTTCGGTCATATTTAATATTATATGTCTACAGGAAAGACTGCTACCAAAATATACTAATATATATAAATATATATATATATATATATATATATATATATATATATATATATATATATATATATATATATATATATATATATATATATATATATATATATATATATATATATGCGAACAAGCCTGAATGGTCCCCAGGACATATGCAACTGAAAACTCACACCCCAGAAGTGACTCGAACCCATACTCCCAGAAGCAACGCAACTGGTATGTACAAGACGCCTTAATCCACTTGACCATCACGACCGGACATAATGAGGTGATAGCCGAGGCTATATGAACCACCCCACCGCCGGCACTCGGATAGTTATCTTGGGCATAGCATTTTACCAAATCACCTCATTCTTTGGGGCACACGTGAGGAACACAAATGCGAACAAGCCTGAATGGTCCCCAGGACATATGCAACTGAAAACTCACACCCCAGAAGTGACTCGAACCCATACTCCCAGAAGCAACGCAACTGGTATGTACAAGACGCCTTA
Source organism: Procambarus clarkii (assembly GCF_040958095.1). Classification (NCBI taxonomy): domain Eukaryota; kingdom Metazoa; phylum Arthropoda; class Malacostraca; order Decapoda; family Cambaridae; genus Procambarus; species Procambarus clarkii. Next base: position 2,908,106 of record NW_027189137.1, on the reverse strand, counting down.
ATCCACTTGACCATCACGACCGGACATAATGAGGTGATAGCCGAGGCTATATGAACCACCCCACCGCCGGCACTCGGATAGTTATCTTGGGCATAGCATTTTACCAAATCACCTCATTCTTTGGGGCACACGTGAGGAACACAAATGCGAACAAGCCTGAATGGTCCCCAGGACATATGCAACTGAAAACTCACACCCCAGAAGTGACTCGAACCCATACTCCCAGAAGCAACGCAACTGGTATGTACAAGACGCCTTAATCCACTTGACCATCACGACCGGACATAATGAGGTGATAGCCGAGGCTATATGAACCACCCCACCGCCGGCACTCGGATAGTTATCTTGGGCATAGCATTTTACCAAATCACCTCATTCTTTGGGGCACACGTGAGGAACACAAATGCGAACAAGCCTGAATGGTCCCCAGGACATATGCAACTGAAAACTCACACCCCAGAAGTGACTCGAACCCATACTCCCAGAAGCAACGCAACTGGTATGTACAAGACGCCTTAATCCACTTGACCATCACGACCGGACATAATGAGGTGATAGCCGAGGCTATATGAACCACCCCACCGCCGGCACTCGGATAGTTATCTTGGGCATAGCATTTTACCAAGTCACCTCATTCTTTGGGGCACACGTGAGGAACACAAATGCGAACAAGCCTGAATGGTCCCCAGGACATATGCAACTGAAAACTCACACCCCAGAAGTGACTCGAACCCATACTCCCAGAAGCAACGCAACTGGTATGTACAAGACGCCTTAATCCACTTGACCATCACGACCGGACATAATGAGGTGATAGCCGAGGCTATATGAACCACCCCACCGCCGGCACTCGGATAGTTATCTTGGGCATAGCATTTTACCAAATCACCTCATTCTTTGGGGCACACGTGAGGAACACAAATGCGAACAAGCCTGAATGGTCCCCAGGACATATGCAACTGAAAACTCACACCCCAGAAGTGACTCGAACCCATACTCCCAGAAGCAACGCAACTGGTATGTACAAGACGCCTTAATCCACTTGACCATCACGACCGGACATAATGAGGTGATAGCCGAGGCTATATGAACCACCCCACCGCCGGCACTCGGATAGTTATCTTGGGCATAGCATTTTACCAAATCACCTCATTCTTTGGGGCACACGTGAGGAACACAAATGCGAACAAGCCTGAATGGTCCCCAGGACATATGCAACTGAAAACTCACACCCCAGAAGTGACTCGAACCCATACTCCCAGAAGCAACGCAACTGGTATGTACAAGACGCCTTAATCCACTTGACCATCACGACCGGACATAATGAGGTGATAGCCGAGGCTATATGAACCACCCCACCGCCGGCACTCGGATAGTTATCTTGGGCATAGCATTTTACCAAATCACCTCATTCTTTGGGGCACACGTGAGGAACACAAATGCGAACAAGCCTGAATGGTCCCCAGGACATATGCAACTGAAAACTCACACCCCAGAAGTGACTCGAACCCATACTCCCAGAAGCAACGCAACTGGTATGTACAAGACGCCTTAATCCACTTGACCATCACGACCGGACATAATGAGGTGATAGCCGAGGCTATATGAACCACCCCACCGCCGGCACTCGGATAGTTATCTTGGGCATAGCATTTTACCAAATCACCTCATTCTTTGGGGCACACGTGAGGAACACAAATGCGAACAAGCCTGAATGGTCCCCAGGACATATGCAACTGAAAACTCACACCCCAGAAGTGACTCGAACCCATACTCCCAGAAGCAACGCAACTGGTATGTACAAGACGCCTTAATCCACTTGACCATCACGACCGGACATAATGAGGTGATAGCCGAGGCTATATGAACCACCCCACCGCCGGCACTCGGATAGTTATCTTGGGCATAGCATTTTACCAAATCACCTCATTCTTTGGGGCACACGTGAGGAACACAAATGCGAACAAGCCTGAATGGTCCCCAGGACATATGCAACTGAAAACTCACACCCCAGAAGTGACTCGAACCCATACTCCCAGAAGCAACGCAACTGGTATGTACAAGACGCCTTAATCCACTTGACCATCACGACCGGACATAATGAGGTGATAGCCGAGGCTATATGAACCACCCCACCGCCGGCACTCGGATAGTTATCTTGGGCATAGCATTTTACCAAATCACCTCATTCTTTGGGGCACACGTGAGGAACACAAATGCGAACAAGCCAGGACATATGTCCTGGGGACCATTCAGGCTAGTTCGCATTTGTGTTCCTCACGTGTGCCCCAAAGAATGAGGTGATTTGGTAAAATGCTATGCCCAAGATAACTATCCGAGTGCCGGCGGTGGGGTGGTTCATATAGCCTCGGCTATCACCTCATTATGTCCGGTCGTGATGGTCAAGTGGATTAAGGCGTCTTGTACATACCAGTTGCGTTGCTTCTGGGAGTATGGGTTCGAGTCACTTCTGGGGTGTGAGTTTTCAGTTGCATATGTCCTGGGGACCATTCAGGCTTGTTCGCATTTGTGTTCCTCACGTGTGCCCCAAAGAATGAGGTGATTTGGTAAAATGCTATGCCCAAGATAACTATCCGAGTGCCGGCGGTGGGGTGGTTCATATAGCCTCGGCTATCACCTCATTATGTCCGGTCGTGATGGTCAAGTGGATTAAGGCGTCTTGTACATACCAGTTGCGTTGCTTCTGGGAGTATGGGTTCGAGTCACTTCTGGGGTGTGAGTTTTCAGTTGCATATGTCCTGGGGACCATTCAGGCTTGTTCGCATTTGTGTTCCTCACGTGTGCCCCAAAGAATGAGGTGATTTGGTAAAATGCTATGCCCAAGATAACTATCCGAGTGCCGGCGGTGGGGTGGTTCATATAGCCTCGGCTATCACCTCATTATGTCCGGTCGTGATGGTCAAGTGGATTAAGGCGTCTTGTACATACCAGTTGCGTTGCTTCTGGGAGTATGGGTTCGAGTCACTTCTGGGGTGTGAGTTTTAAGTTGCATATGTCCTGGGGACCATTCAGGCTTGTTCGCATTTGTGTTCCTCACGTGTGCCCCAAAGAATGAGGTGATTTGGTAAAATGCTATGCCCAAGATAACTATCCGAGTGCCGGCGGTGGGGTGGTTCATATAGCCTCGGCTATCACCTCATTATGTCCGGTCGTGATGGTCAAGTGGATTAAGGCGTCTTGTACATACCAGTTGCGTTGCTTCTGGGAGTATGGGTTCGAGTCACTTCTGGGGTGTGAGTTTTCAGTTATATATATATATATATATATATATATATATATATATATATATATATATATATATATATATATATATATATATATATATATGACAATGTCAGACCACGGAGGAAAAATGAAACAGGAATTTCCTTAAGTACTTTCGTATATTAAATACATCTTCAGAAGGAGTCACTCCTTCTGAAGATGTATTTAATATACGAAAGTACTTAAGGAAATTCCTGTTTCATTTTTCCTCCGTGGTCTGACATTGTCACATTTTTAATCACGTGTTTATTTTCGTGATATACACACACACACACATATATATATATATATATATATATATATATATATATATATTTTTCATTGAATATGACCGCATATTCTGTATTTATTATTTTCTGGTTTAGGGCTTCTATCCCTCTAACTATTTTCTTACCATCAGGGCTTAATTGAAATAGGAGTTCTCCAAAACTCATTTTTGTACTTTTAAGGTGAAGAAAAGAAGTGATTTACTATAGAGTGTATTACACTTATTTGTATAATTTGCACGACGTATATATATATATATATATATATATATATATATATATATATATATATATATATATATATATATATATATATATATATATATATATATATATATATATATATATATATATATATATATATATATATATATATATATATATATATATATATATATATATATATATATATATATATATATATATATATATATATATATATATATATATATATATATATATATATATATATATATATATATATATATATATATATATATATTGGTGTATACTGGCAGCAGGTTTTCTTTCAAACATGTTTCATTGAATATGACCGCATATTCTGTATTTATTATTTTCAGGTTTAGGGCTTCTATCCCTCTAACTATTTTCTTAGCATCAGGGCTTAATTGAAATAGGAGTTCTCCAAAACTCAATTCGTACTTTTAAGGTGAAGAAAAGAAGTGATTTACTATAGAGTGTATTACACTTATTTGTATAATTTGCACGACGTTTCGAACCTCCATGGTTCATTCTCAAGTGAACAGATCTTACAATACTAGTTGATTTTATACCCGCATTAGGTCAGGTGATAATACAATGAAGGTGAAAACATGGGGGATACATAAGGGATAAACATAGGGGCTGCAGAAGGCTTATTGGCCCATACGAGGCATCTCCTATCTAAACACAAAGATTAATCCAGTGTAATTGGCCTGTTATGTTGGACATTGTCTTCTGTGTTGGCATCGATATGTTCTTGTCTTGTCCTTACTCTCATGGTGGGTAGAGTAAATAGTTCCGTGATTTGGGTGTTCATGGTAGGTCGCTCTATTCTTATGTGAATTGCCTCAAGAATTTGTAATCTTCTTGAATCTTGGGTTTTGTCTATTATGCAAGTATTCTTGTTCAACATTTCTCTTGTTAGAGTAATGTCATGGGCTTGTCTCATGTGATTCCTAGGGGCACCAGATTGAAGATGGCATGTCAAACGCCTCGTCAGCTTGGTCGACGTCATACCTATGTACTTACATTGAAGGTTACATCCTTCGTGGGGGCAAGTGTACATGTATACAACGCTTGACTGCTGTAGAGGGTTCTCCGTCGGCTTCGGGCTGTTTTTGATAAGGAGTTCGGAAGTCTTCTTGGTTTTGTAGAATATTATCAGGTTTATGTTTTGGTTAGGAGTAGTGCTTTTTACTCCTTTACGGATTATTTCTTTCATTATTCTTTCCTCTTTTATATGTTCACTGTGCATGGTTGATTTGTAATATAATTTTATTGGGGGTGTTGTGGTTTCTGTTCTAGGTTCTGAATTATACCAACGGTCCAAGTGTCTTCTTATAGCAGCGTTTATTTCCGCGTTGCTATATCCGTTGTTCACCAATACCTGAGTTACTCTTTCAAACTCTCTACTCACGTTGCTCCATTCAGAGCAGTGGGTAAGCGCTCGACGAATATAAGCATTGAGAACACTGGCTTTGTATCTTTGGGGGCACTCACTTCTACCGTTCAGGCATAATCCTATGTTGGTGGGCTTGGTATATACGTTGGTGCTTAAAGAGGTTCCTGTTTTTGTTATTAGTACATCCAAGAATGGCAGACTGTTATTTTCACTATTTTCATGTGTAAATCGGAGTACTGACTCTCTCTCTAGGTGTCTTTTTAGGTCAATTAGTTCATCTGAGTCTTTTACTGTTACGAATATGTCATCTACATAACGGCAGTATACAGTTGGTTTTTGTCTGCTACTGAAGACCCTATCTTCGATGGTTCCCATATAAAAATTAGCAAATAAAACTCCTAAGGGGGAGCCCATTGCTACTCCGTCTATCTGTAAATACATGTCTCCTTGTGGACTGATGAAAGGGGCTTCCTTTGTACATGCTTCTTCTCGAAGCATGTACAAAGCATGACCGAACCTAACCAACCCTAACTAACCTAACCTAACCTATTTTTATAGGTTAGGTAGCCGAAAAAGTTAGGTTAGGTTAGGTTAGGTTAGGTAGGTTAGGTAGTCGAAAAACAATTAATTCATGAAAACTTGACTTATTAGGCAAATCGGGCCTTGCATAGTAGGCTGAGAAGTGCGTTCTGGCTACTTGGTACGACATATATATATATATATATATATATATATATATATATATATATATATATATATATATATATATATATATATATATATATATATATATATATATATATATATATATATAACTGAAAACTCACACCCCAGAAGTGACTCGAACCCATACTCCCAGGAGCCACGCAACTGGTATGTACAAGACGCCTTAATCCACTTGACCATCACGACCGGACATAATGAGGTGATAGCCGAGGCTATTTGAACCACCCCACCGCCGGCACTCGGATAGTAATCTTGGGCATAGCATTTTACCAAATCACCTCATTCTTTGGGGCACACGTGAGGAACACAAATACGAACAAGCCTGAATGGTCCCCAGGACAATATGCAACTGAAAACTCACACCCCAGAAGTGACTCGAACCCATACTCCCAGGAGCCACGCAACTGGTATGTACAAGACGCCTTAATCCACTTGACCATCACGACCGGACATAATGAGGTGATAGCCGAGGCTATTTGAACCACCCCACCGCCGGCACTCGGATAGTAATCTTGGGCATAGCATTTTACCAAATCACCTCATTCTTTGGGGCACACGTGAGGAACACAAATGCGAACAAGCCTGAATGGTCCCCAGGACAATATGCAACTGAAAACTCACACCCCAGAAGTGACTCGAACCCATACTCCCAGGAGCCACGCAACTGGTATGTACAAGACGCCTTAATCCACTTGACCATCACGACCGGACATAATGAGGTGATAGCCGAGGCTATTTGAACCACCCCACCGCCGGCACTCGGATAGTAATCTTGGGCATAGCATTTTACCAAATCACCTCATTCTTTGGGGCACACGTGAGGAACACAAATGCGAACAAGCCTATCAAGCCAATTTATTTCATAAAAACTCAAAAAAGCATTAGCCAGTGCAGGACCTAAAGGAGACCCCATTGCTACTCCATCAATTTGTTTATAATATATATTATTAAACATAAAGACAGTCTTTAACCGCTAATTCTAACAACCATCTGAACATTTTACTACAATATCCAGACACTAAATTAGTGTCAGCAAATAATTGATTTACACAAATATCAATGGTTTCCAACAAAGGAATATTAGTAAAGAGTGATTCAACATTGAAACTCACCATTATAGTTGGGAACTCAAAATTTAAAGAGGAAAGTTCCTTTACAAAATCCTGAGAATTTCTTACAGTAAATTCATTATACGTTAATGGTTCTAATAATGGAACCAGAAACTTTGCCAGTTTGTAATTAAAAGTGCCAATCACTGATAAAATAGGACGAAACGGTATACCTGTTTTATGAACTTTAGGTAACCCGTATATGATGCCTGGCTTATCTTGAGGTTATCTTGAGATGATTTCGGGGCTTTAGTGTCCCCGCGGCCCGGTCCTCGACCAGGCCTCCACCCCCAGGAAGCAGCCCGTGACAGCTGACTAACACCCAGGTACCTATTTTACTGCTAGGTAACAGGGGCATAGGGTGAAAGAAACTCTGCCCATTGTTTCTCGCCGGCGCCCGGGATCGAACCTGGGACCACAGGATCACAAGTCCAGCGTGCTGTCCGCTCGGCCGACCGGCTCCCTAGCAGCCGGTCGACTTGCAACTGGCTTAGAGCCAGTTGCAAGTAATTTTGTATAATCAAAAAGAGAGTCTTTCAGACTTCTTAAAATTCTATTTAGTTTATCCTCACAATTCAAAATATACGAAAAGGGGTCTATATCAACCAACTTAAATTTAGAGGGGTCTTCTAACAACCTTTCAACATTATTCACATGCTCTAACTTGTCCAAAACCACTATACCCCTACCTTTATCTGGTCTAGTAATACAAATACTCCTATCATTCTTTAAGCCATTAATACAATCCAATTTCCTTTTGTCAAAAGGAGGGAATGTAGATTTATATTTCTCAAAATCATTAAAGTCTTCATGTGCTAAGGAAGAAACAGTACTGATGATATTGGTCCAACTATAATTTGTACCAGTCCTTAGGGTACAAGTTTTCAATGTATTGCATAACCGCTCAAAACCTAAAAAGTTATTAACAAATTTAGGGTTTTTACATGTCAACCCGAAGTCTAACCCCAGAGAGAGAAGTTCTTTCTCAACGGGAGACAAAATTCTCTTTGAAAAATTGAAAACCACCTTATCAGGGTCCACCGAATTAAAGAAGGTATACCCAAGTTCCGCATTTTCTTCTCGTGAATAAGTCTACATTATTCAACTCTTTTATCATTATAATTTTCATATTTACATTTTAAGGATGCAAAATCAACCCAGGAAACCAAGATCTTGAATTTCTCCACGTTCATGTGCAATTCACTTTTCAACTTATTTACCCGCTTCTGCTTTTCAGAAATTTCAAAGTCCAACAATCTTAATAACCAAGAATTATATTCACTTGTTAACGCAAATTTGTCGGAATACACTTTAAACCTGGGAAATCTTGGGACCAAACGATGCACCTTACAGGTTTGTAGAAATTCCAAATCCAAGTGAGCCTTCTTAACTTCGAAATCCACTTTTTCTATACAGAAGAACAGAGTTTTTGGCCGTGTTTTTCTGGCCGTGTTTTTGGTACAAAAAAACACGGCCAGCCTACTCATGAGAAACTCTCCAGACACAAAGCAGAACGCTTTAAAAGAGACCAACGTCGTCTATACCTTCAAATGCCCTCTTGGGGATTGTAAGCCTCCAAAAACTCAGTATATAGGCAAGACAACAACATCTCTTTCCAGGCGTTTAACGATGCATAAGCAACAGGGGTCCATTAAGGAACATATAATCTCTTCCCACAACCAAACCATCACCAGAGAAATCTTAGCAAACAACACAGAAATCATCGAACCATATATATATATATATATATATATATATATATATATATATATATATATATATATATATATATATATATATATATATATATATATACATATATATATATATATATATATATATATATATATATATATATATATATATATATATATATATATACATATATATATATATATATATATATATATATATATATATATATATATATATATATATTAGTATATTTTGGTAGCAGTCTTTCCTGTAGACATAAATTATTAAATATGACCGAAAAAGTAAGATTAATAATTCTAACACGAATTTTCTCAATCTTTCGTACATTGCGCTTCATTGTTGGAGGTAAATAAAAAATCAATTCTCCAAAATTCATTTTTATTTCTAGTCTGACGCGACACGAGCGCGTTTCGTAAAACTTATTACATTTTCAAAGACTTTAGTTCACAAATACACAACTGAATAGAACTTACGTATCTCCGATTTTATATCTACATTTGAGTGAGGTGGAAGGGGTGATGTGGCATTAACACAAGACAGAACAAAATGTGGTATTAATAGGGTATTAATTTCATCAACACATGATGAATATATATGGTTCGAATTTGAGAAAATTCGTGTTAGAATTATTAATCTTACTTTTTCGGTCATATTTAATAATATATATATATATATATATATATATATATATATATATATATATATATATATATATATATATATATATATATATATATATATATATATATATATATATATATATATATATATATATATATATATATACATATATATATATATATATATATATATATATATATATATATATATATATATATATATATATATATATATATATATATATATATATATATATATATATATATATATATTAGTATATTTTGGTAGCAGTCTTTCCTGTAGACATATATTATTAAATATGACCGAAAAAGTAAGATTAATAATTCTAACACGAATTTTCACAATCTTTCGTACATTTCTTTTCACTGTTGGAGGTAAATCAAAAATCAATTCTCCAAAATTCCTTTTTATTTCTAGTCTGACGCGACACGAGCGCGTTTCGTAAAACTTATTACATTTTCAAAGACTTTTAGTTTACAAATACACAACTGAATAGAACTTACGCATCTCCGATTTTATATCTACATTTGAGTGAGGTGGAAGGGGTGATGTGGCATTAATCAACACAAGACAGAACAAGAGGTGGCATTAATAGGGTATTAATTTCATCAACACAAGACGGAACAAGGGGTGGCATTAATAGGGTATTAATTTCATCAACACAAGAGAGAACACGAAACAATGGGTATTGAATAGAAGTGTTTGTAGAAAGCCTATTGGTCCATATTTCTTGATGCTTCTATATTGGAGCGGAGTCTTGAGGTGGGTAGAATATAGTTGTGCAATAATTGGCTGTTGATTGCTGGTGTTGACTTCTTGATGTGTAGTGCCTCGCAAACGTCAAGCCGCCTGCTATCGCTGTATCTATCGATGATTTCTGTGTTGTTAACTAGGATTTCTCTGGCGATGGTTTGGTTGTGGGAAGAGATTATATGTTCCTTAATGGAGCCCTGTTGCTTATGCATCGTTAAACGCCTAGAAAGAGATGTTGTTGTCTTGCCTATATACTGGGTTTTTTGGAGCTTACAGTCCCCAAGAGGGCATTTGAAGGCATAGACGACGTTAGTCTCTTTTAAAGCGTTCTGTTTTGTGTCTGGAGAGTTTCTCATGAGTAGGCTGGCCGTTTTTCTGGTTTTATAGTAAATCGTCAGTTGTATCCTCTAATTTTTGTCTGTAGGGATAACGTTTCTATTAACAATATCTGTCAGGACCCTCTCCTCCGTTTTATGAGCTGTGGAAAAGAAGTTCCTGTAAAATAGTCTAATAGGGGGTATAGGTGTTGTGTTAGTTGTCTCTTCAGAGGTTGCATGGCTTTTCACTTTCCTTCTTATGATGTCTTCGACGAAACCATTGGAGAAGCCGTTGTTGACTAGGACCTGCCTTACCCTACAGAGTTCTTCGTCGACTTGCTTCCATTCTGAGCTGTGGCTGAGAGCATGGTCGACATATGCGTTAACAACACTCCTCTTGTACCTGTCTGGGCAGTCGCTGTTGGCATTTAGGCACATTCCTATGTTCGTTTCCTTAGTGTAGACTCCAGTGTGGAAACCTCCGCTCTTTTCCATGAATGTTACATCTAGAAAGGGCAGCTTCCCATCCTTTTCCATCTCGTAAGTGAAACGCAGCACGGAACTCTGCTCAAATGCCTCCTTCAGCTCCTGCAGATGTCTGACATCAGGTACCTGTGTAAAAATGTCGTCAACATACCTGCAGTATATGGCCGGTTTCAAGTTCATGTCGACTAAGACTTTTTGCTCGATGGTACCCATGTAGAAGTTTGCAAACAGGACACCTAGGGGAGAACCCATGTCAAGAGGAGTACAGGCTGGATCACGATACACTCTGTCGGCTATCATTCCGATTGTCTCGTCCACAGGTACGTTGGTAAACAGCGATTCTACGTCCAACGAGGCTCTTATCCCTGTGGCCCGTGTGCCCCGCAGTAAGTCAACAAATTCCTTTGGAGACTTCAGGCTGAAGGCGCAAGGAACATAAGGAGTCAGCAGGCCGTTGAGTCACTTCGCCAGTCTGTACGTGGGTGTGGGTATCTGGCTAATGATTGGCCGAAGTGGGTTTCCAGGCTTGTGTGTCTTGACGTTTCCATACACATATCCAGGTTTATATTCCCCAATGATCTTTGGCAGGTGGAGTCCGGATTTCTTGGCGTTCACAGTTTCGATCAGTTTGTTGACCTTTGCTTTTAATTCGGCTGTAGTGTCCTTCGTTACCCTTTGGAACTTAGTTTGGTCAGAGAGTATGATGTTCATTTTCGCCAGATATTCGTCTTTTTTAAGAATGACATATATTGGCGACTTGTCACCTCTCCTGACAACTATCTCCTTGTTCTCACGAAAGCTTTTAGCTGCCGCTTTGAGCTCGGGGGACAGTATGGTGCTTCTGTAATTGCCTTGATTCTTTCCTCCTTCTGCAATAAGTTCTGCTTGTAAGGTATCTTTGGTAGTGACTTTTTTTGTGTCTCGAGGTCGAATATGTCGTCCAACAGAATTTCCAACTCTACTTTCCGGGCCATCTCACTCGGTCTGGACATAACATGACAGTTTATGCCCAGATTTAGGAGAGTGACTTGGTCCTCAGTGAGGTTAATTCCTGCAAGGTTCAGGAAGCCATCTCTTGGTCGTGGATTTGCCATAGGTCCTCCATATAATGTTGTTAGTTTCTTGATAATCCTTGTTTCAGTGCTGAGGTGATGTTGGTCTGTGAGGATGTCGAGGTGTTGTTCAATGCGGGTACGGATACTTTCGTCGATGTTGCTATTTCTCCACTCGTTTGTAGCATGAAGTAGTTGCGTTTTGTTGTCTTTGATTTCATTCTCTGCCTTGTCTCTGCCATTCTCTGTCTCTCCCAGTATATAGGCAAGACAACAACATCTCTTTCTAGGCGTTTAACGATGCATAAGCAACAGGGCTCCATTAAGGAACATATAATCTCTTCCCACAACCAAACCATCGCCAGAGAAATCCTAGTAAACAACACAGAAATCATCGATAGATACAGCGATAGCAGGCGGCTTGACGTTTGCGAGACACTACACATCAAGAAGTCAACACCAGCAATCAACAGCCAATTATTGCACAACTATATTCTACCCACCTCAAGACTCTGCTCCAATATAGAAGCATCAAGAAATATGGACCAATAGGCTTTCTACAAACACTTCTATTCAATACCCATTGTTTCGTGTTCTCTCTTGTGTTGGTAGCCGAAAAGGCTAGGTTAGGTTAGGTTAGGTAGGTTAGGTAGTCGAAAAACAATTAATTCATGAAAACTTGGCTTATTAGGCAAATTGGGCCTTGCATAGTAGGCTGAGAAGTGAGTTCTGGCTACTAGGTACGACATATATATATATATATATATATATATATATATATATATATATATATATATATATATATATATATATATATGTGTGTGTGTCTTTCCCGACGCTCTTGTACACTCTCTGAACCGCTTCCGGTACATCTCCGGAGTCAGCCGGAATGAGTGGAGAACCGCATTCTTAATCGCGTCATAACTAGTACACTCCTCTAGGTCCAGCATGTTATAGGCTTCCCGGGCCTCACCAGTCAACCTGCCCTGGACCAGAGCAGCCCAATCATCTTCCGGCCACTCCTTCAGAGTTGCTATCCGTTCAAAGTGTTCGAAGAATGCCTCAGCTTCTTGTGGTTTGAACGTAGGTAAGTCACGTTCCCTTACCTTGAGGTCATCCCGCCGTGCAGGTAGTGAGGGCAGACCACGTTCAACGCGACGCAATTCGACTTCTTTCTTTGCCTTTATCTCCTCCAGTCGCAGTTGTCTCTCTCCTTCTTCTCGCTGCAGCCGAGCTTCTCGCTCCTCTCGCTGCAGCTCAGCCGCACGTTCCTCTCGCTGCAGCTCAGCCGCACGTTCCTCTCGCTGCATTTGCGCTTCTCTCTCCTCTCGTCGCAGCTGGGCTTCCAGTTGCATCTTCATTATTTCCAGTTGCAGGCTCCTCTTACTACAGCTGGACCTTCCACTGCTCCCATGTTCACTGTGAATTCTCTCCACACTGGTAGGCGCTTCGGGAGGCCCTAGTCGGGACGGTTCACCTTGCGACGGCTCTCCTCGGGACGGCTCCTCTTGAGATGGCTCCTCTCCCGTCGCTTCCTCTCGAGCTGTGAGCTGTGCCATGATCTCTATCCTTCGCTCCGCTACCTTAGTCGTCCTCAACCTGATCCCAAAGTGGTTTGCCACTTGTTGGAGCTGGGCCTTGGTACACCCTTCCAAAATTCTCTCGTCCCTTGTGTCAATAAATTTCTTTACTTTGTCTTCCTCCATCTCTATATCATTGAGCATACACGACAGCACAGACAAGTTAGTAGGCACTAATTTCACCGTTTCAGTCCCTTAGCCGGTTGAGTAACAGTACCACCGAATTCACTGGCCACACTGTATTAGTACCCTGGCAACACTTGTCTTGAAATTTGGTCCACACTGTAGCTTGATCCACGCTTCCTGGCGAAGTTCCCAGTTCTTGGCTACTGGGGTTCGAATCCTGGCGAGGTCGCCAGTTCTCTTGTCACGTGGGGGTGGGCGGTCCGGGGCTCTGCTAACACTCGGCTGCTAGGGGCTCAAAGGCCCAAATACTCAGCCCCTCCGACTCCCTGGATTCACCGGAGTCTCCTTGGTCACACAAGAGAGGACCAACAATGCCCACCTCCGCAGGTCTTTGCTTCCACCACAAAGGGGTGCCACTGATTCACCCTGGAAGCCCTTCAGTCAAACACGGGGAAACTGCTGTTAACAGTTCCGGCCTAGACCCGTGGGGGAGTGAAGGAAGACTCAGGCTTACCTATAACCATAACCTCCCTGAGTCTTGCCTGCCAGACAAAAAAAGGTTGCAGGAACTCCTTTCCCGCCTGTCTTCTCTATCTTCCTCTTAGCAAGGTCGCCAGCTGGGTTATTATATCTGCACCCCAGCAATGCAGTTCAGTGGGTGTATTATATATTGTTTGTAGCCATAAATGTATGCTCATAGAGAAATATCATAAATGGAGGCACACTCAAACACGGTAATAAAATGTGTGGATTTACTGATGCAAATTACATGAACACACACACACAATCACAAGTAATACATGAATATGGAATATGGATAATGAGTCTGGAGATCGTCAGCCTCTTCTTCCACGACCTCCAACACTCCTTCAACTGGGCAGGAAGACAGGAGTCTCACACTCTCACAGGAGGGCCTCTTCACCACGTCGGCGCCTCTTCTTCACTGTCCTGCCATCCATACACACTGTCCTCCCTGACAGTCCTGGACTCAAGCTGCCTTGCAGCCTATACTACTATTAAAGTAATAAAGTCTTGCTGCCACATACACAAGTAAATATTGTGGCCTAACTAGCCTACTCATACAAGGGGTAATGGGAGGGAAAATGATCTACCTTACATTCCTGGCTCACGACGCCTGTCCCTCGATGGTGTGAGGTTCCCACGCTTCCTTGGGTCGATCCTTGACGATCCAGGGCGTTCCACAGGTCCTCAGGTGTCGTGAAGCCTTCGCGTCGTCGCCGTTCCAATCCCTGAGATTCAGCTGCCCCAATCCTGGTTCATCGATGGGCGCTGAGCTAGTCACTATTTTTCCCCACACTCGCCTCTCCCACAGGGCGTTGCTCCTTGTCCTAGGCACGGTGTCGTCCTTCCAAGATTCTCAGTGGATGTGACCCCAGTCACAGCTAGGCCTGCCCGCCCACCTTCCAGACCTCAACGTCCAGCCAGCGGCGCCGCCCAGCGTCGTCGCCGACTATTTTCCAAGTTTGGCACTTCTCTGCTCACTGAACTTGGTTCCTCTTTTGCTTCCCAGAAGCGCAGGGTCTCCAATAACTATGATGGGCTGTGATGGCCAGCTCAATCCACTGAACAAGGCTTGCAGAGCCTCCAATCCTTGAGAGCAGACCGAGGCGCGTCCTGTCGCTTCCAAGGTCAGAACCACTCTGACGTTGGCGCCGCCCGGGGCACTCGGTGACGTCATGGCGGGCCCTGATTTGTCGCCCGCGACCTACGTCGGCCAATCCGCGATCGGCTTGTGTTCCTTCCAAAAGGTCATATCTGCCGTAGGGGATACTGTTTCATTTTATAACAGGGCGCCAATTTTCCTTTATTTACAACTTATAATGTAACCTCTTTCCATTAACTGGCAGCCGGTCTGGTCGCCACATATATCATTAGATTCCCTGAACCTCAGAGAATCAGTAGGGAGAGCTGATATGACTCTTTAAGCCGGCAAACGAAAGAAATAGGAGAGGGCACCGTAACATACCCCTCCCCTTAAAATAAGAGTCATATCGGAAGAGCAGCACTCAAGAGGGCAACCTACACTCTTGCTCCCTCCGTTCCTGAAGTGTCACTCCTCCAGTTGGTGACGTGGCTCGTACCACCTTGCCAGTCACTTGCCTCATTGTATCTCCACCTCGCATAGGACCGGGTGTGATGGGTGTTCCCTGAACACCTACAAGAAATCCTCTCTCCGTGGCTACGAGTGTACTCCCACGGCTCGTTACCACTGTAAGATTCAGTGCATGCAGCGCCTCCACCGCGTCGTGCACTCCGAGATAGTCTTGCATTTCCACTGCGTCCTACAGGTACTCCATGTTTCCTCTCATGATCTCCTCTTCGCCAATCTTCTCTCTTCTCGGTTCCTCTTCTCCCGTAGGTGCGTTGTCTCCTCACAGTGGCACTTGTAACCTGTACTCCATCCAGCAGCTTCCTCTCTTCCACACTAGGCTTTTGCGATGGCCCAATGCCCCTCTGGTTAGGCTGGCGCCTACCCTGGGTGTACCTATTCCCTGCTTTCTTCGTATTGCCTTTCCTATACCACTCGCTCCTTCGTTCCCGACGAACATCTTCACTCCTCCATGAGATTCTCTTCCCTGCAGACGTCTTCTTCGGTTCGTGGTTGGGCTCATCCACCTCCCTGTGGCTCACCTCACCACGGTGGTTCATCTTGCACCTACCACTATTCATCTGGCCGGCATAGGGTGCCTTGCGTCGTGGCTCCTCCACTCTGCCCCTCACTGCCGTTCGCTCATCCACTGAGCTTACTTTATTTACGTTTCTGTATGGAGGGAGTGCGGTCTGCAGCCTCTTCACCGCCCCAGGCGTTTGTACAGCTGCTCCTCGCCAATCCTCCACACGCATCATCAGGCTTAGTCGGAGGGCCCCGTCGGGGTTTTCCACAACCTCCGATGACCTCTCTGCACTCTCGCCCTCGTTGTCGTCGTCTCTGGCGACGTTTCCCCTGGCGAAGTCGGCTTCCTCTCTATCATCTGGAACGACCGATACCTCACCCGGCAGGGTTGTACCGCTGCTTGCAACATAGGCACTCCTGGCCCAATCGGGTTGTATCCTGCCTCCTCCGAGATCATTACCCAGCACCATCTGTACATGCTCTAGGGGTAACTTAGGGGCTACAGCTACTATAGCTTTCTCGACTCCGCAGTCGGCAATCAGCTGTACTTCGTGAAGTGGCAACCTGTATTCCTCCCCCACACTGCGTATCCTCACCACTCCCACAGGTGAATCATTAAATTCCTTGGGGAGAATACTCCTGGTCACCATACTTATGTCAGCACCCGTATCTCGAAGCACGGCAACCTCCACTGGGTCTGACTTTCCAAACTTCACGTTGGCCCCGAAAACGAAGGGATGTTCACCCAACTTCATTTCCCAACCATTCACGTTGGGTCCACTATAATATGGGGTGTGAACAAACACTCTCTCCTCCTCCAACATTAATCCTACATTCCTTTGGTGCTCCTCACACTCGCGGGCATAATGTCCTCTCACGCCACAGTTGTAGCATCGGCCACCTCCCCTGGGCGGCCACTCGCTAGTCACTCTGGCGGTACCACTTGCAGACGTCCCCTGGGTCCTCCTTGGACTCCCTGTCGTCGTATCCGGGACTGCAGCACTTGCTCCCGAGTTATGTCCACTGCTCACAGCTTGGGGCTTCCTCCCCGCGTCTCCTGAGCTCTTGAACCACGTTACTTCATCGGGCACACTACTCTTGGGAGAGTCCCCACCCGTCCTCGCTCCTCCTGAACTCCTAAAGTTCCCTCCCGACCTGGGGTAAGGCGAGTGTCTGGGCGGCCCCTCCCTCCTGATATGTAGTGCCTCCTCCAGCATGTCGGCTCGGTCCGCTGCAGCCTTCAGGTCCTTAATACCTGCTTCTCTCACCCTTACTCGCAACTCAGGATGGAGCACCGACATGAACTTCTCCATCACTATCAGTCGTTTGATATCATCCACCGACTCCGCTTCCTCCGCCTTCAACCATCGTAGGAATTTCCGTTCCATATCCCTGGCGGTCTCGGCGTAAGTCTTTCCCGACGCTCTTGTACACTCTCTGAACCGCTTCCGGTACATCTCCGGAGTCAGCCGGAATGAGTGGAGAACCGCATTCTTAATCGCGTCATAACTAGTACACTCCTCTAGGTCCAGCATGTTATAGGCTTCCCGGGCCTCACCAGTCAACCTGCCCTGGACCAGAGCAGCCCAATCATCTTCCGGCCACTCCTTCAGAGTTGCTATCCGTTCAAAGTGTTCGAAGAACGCCTCAGCTTCTTGTGGTTCGAACGTAGGTAAGTCACGTTCCCTTACCTTGAGGTCATCCCGCCGTGCAGGTAGTGAGGGCAGACCACGTTCAACGCGACGCAATTCGACTTCTTTCTTTGCCTTTATCTCCTCCAGTCGCAGTTGTCTCTCTCCTTCTTCTCGCTGCAGCCGAGCTTCTCGCTCCTCTCGCTGCAGCTCAGCCGCACGTTCCTCTCGCTGCAGCTCAGCCGCACGTTCCTCTCGCTGCAGCTCAGCCGCACGTTCCTCTCGCTGCATTTGCGCTTCTCTCTCCTCTCGTCGCAGCTGGGCTTCCAGTTGCATCTTCATTATTTCCAGTTGCAGGCTCCTCTTACTACAGCTGGACCTTCCACTGCTCCCATGTTCACTGTGAATTCTCTCCACACTGGTAGGCGCTTCGGGAGGCCCTAGTCGGGACGGTTCACCTTGCGACGGCTCTCCTCGGGACGGCTCCTCTTGAGATGGCTCCTCTCCCGTCGCTTCCTCTCGAGCTGTGAGCTGTGCCATGATCTCTATCCTTCGCTCCGCTACCTTAGTCGTCCTCAACCTGATCCCAAAGTGGTTTGCCACTTGTTGGAGCTGGGCCTTGGTACACCCTTCCAAAATTCTCTCGTCCCTTGTGTCAATAAATTTCTTTACTTTGTCTTCCTCCATCTCTATATCATTGAGCATACACGACAGCACTGACAAGTTAGTAGGCACTAATTTCACCGTTTCAGTCCCTTAGCCGGTTGAGTAACAGTACCACCGAATTCACTGGCCACACTGTATTAGTACCCTGGCAACACTTGTCTTGAAATTTGGTCCACACTGTAGCTTGATCCACGCTTCCTGGCGAAGTTCCCAGTTCTTGGCTACTGGGGTTCGAATCCTGGCGAGGTCGCCAGTTCTCTTGTCACGTGGGGGTGGGCGGTCCGGGGCTCTGCTAACACTCGGCTGCTAGGGGCTCAAAGGCCCAAATACTCAGCCCCTCCGACTCCCTGGATTCACCGGAGTCTCCTTGGTCACACAAGAGAGGACCAACAATGCCCACCTCCACAGGTCTTTGCTTCCACCACAAAGGGGTGCCACTGATTCACCCTGGAAGCCCTT
The DNA here is from genome assembly GCF_040958095.1 of Procambarus clarkii. Lineage (NCBI taxonomy): Eukaryota > Metazoa > Arthropoda > Malacostraca > Decapoda > Cambaridae > Procambarus > Procambarus clarkii. Next base: position 2,889,033 of record NW_027189137.1, on the reverse strand, counting down.
CAGTCAAACACGGGGAAACTGCTGTTAACAGTTCCGGCCTAGACCCGTGGGGGAGTGAAGGAAGACTCAGGCTTACCTATAACCATAACCTCCCTGAGTCTTGCCTGCCAGACAAAAAAAAGGTTGCAGGAACTCCTTTCCCGCCTGTCTTCTCTATCTTCCTCTTAGCAAGGTCGCCAGCTGGGTTATTATATCTGCACCCCAGCAATGCAGTTCAGTGGGTGTATTATATATTGTTTGTAGCCATAAATGTATGCTCATAGAGAAATATCATAAATGGAGGCACACTCAAACACGGTAATAAAATGTGTGGATTTACTGATGCAAATTACATGAACACACACACACAATCACAAGTAATACATGAATATGGAATATGGATAATGAGTCTGGAGATCGTCAGCCTCTTCTTCCACGACCTCCAACACTCCTTCAACTGGGCAGGAAGACAGGAGTCTCACACTCTCACAGGAGGGCCTCTTCACCACGTCGGCGCCTCTTCTTCACTGTCCTGCCATCCATACACACTGTCCTCCCTGACAGTCCTGGACTCAAGCTGCCTTGCAGCCTATACTACTATTAAAGTAATAAAGTCTTGCTGCCACATACACAAGTAAATATTGTGGCCTAACTAGCCTACTCATACAAGGGGTAATGGGAGGGAAAATGATCTACCTTACATTCCTGGCTCACGACGCCTGTCCCTCGATGGTGTGAGGTTCCCACGCTTCCTTGGGTCGATCCTTGACGATCCAGGGCTTTCCACAGGTCCTCAGGTGTCGTGAAGCCTTCGCGTCGTCGCCGTTCCAATCCCTGAGATTCAGCTGCCCCAATCCTGGTTCATTGATGGGCGCTGAGCTAGTCACTATTTTTCCCCACACTCGCCTCTCCCACAGGGCGTTGCTCCTTGTCCTAGGCACGGTGTCGTCCTTCCAAGATTCTCAGTGGATGTGACCCCAGTCACAGCTAGGCCTGCCCGCCCACCTTCCAGACCTCAACGTCCAGCCAGCGGCGCCGCCCAGCGTCGTCGCCGACTATTTTCCAAGTTTGGCACTTCTCTGCTCACTGAACTTGGTTCCTCTTTTGCTTCCCAGAAGCGCAGGGTCTCCAATAACTATGATGGGCTGTGATGGCCAGCTCAATCCACTGAACAAGGCTTGCAGAGCCTCCAATCCTTGAGAGCAGACCGAGGCGCGTCCTGTCGCTTCCAAGGTCAGAACCACTCTGACGTTGGCGCCGCCCGGGGCACTCGGTGACGTCATGGCGGGCCCTGATTTGTCGCCCGCGACCTACGTCGGCCAATCCGCGATCGGCTTGTGTCCCTTCCAAAAGGTCATATCTGCCGTAGGGGATACTGTTTCATTTTATAACAGGGTGCCAATTTTCCTTTATTTACAACTTATAATGTAACCTCTTTCCATTAACTGGCAGCCGGTCTGGTCGCCACATATATCATTAGATTCCCTGAACCTCAGAGAATCAGTAGGGAGAGCTGATATGACTCTTTAAGCCGGCAAACGAAAGAAATAGGAGAGGGCACCGTAACACATAGTAGGCTGAGAAGTGCGTTCTTGCTACTAGGTACGACATATATATATATATATATAAATATATATATATATATATATATATATATATATATATATATATATATATATATATATATATATATAAATAAATATATATATATAAATATATATATATATATATATATATATATATATATATATATATATATATATATATATATATATATATATGCGAACAAGCCTGAATGGTCCCCAGGACTATATGCGACTGAAAACTCACACCCCAGAAGTGACTCGAACCCATACTCCCAGGAGCAATGCAACTGGTAACTACAGGGCGCCTTAATCCGCTTGACCATCACGGCCGGACAAAAGGAAGTGATAGCCGAGGCTATTTGAACCACTTCCCCGCTAGCAACTCGGATGGTAATCTTGGGCATAGCATTTCACCAAATCACCTCATTCTTTGGGGCACACGTGAGGAACACAAATGCGAACAAGCCTGAATGGTCCCCAGGACTATATGCGACTGAAAACTCACACCCCAGAAGTGACTCGAACTCATACTCCCAGGAGCAACGCAACTGGTAACTACAGGGCGCCTTAATCCGCTTGACCATCACGGCCGGACAAAAGGAAGTGATAGCTGAGGCTATTTGAACCACTTCCCCGCCGGCAACTCGGATGGTAATCTTGGGCATAGCATTTCACCAAATCACCTCATTCTTTGGGGCACACGTGAGGAACACAAATGCGAACAAGCCTGAATGGTCCCCAGGACTATATGCGACTGTCACGTGTCTATATATCACTTGTGCCCCAAAGAATGAGGTGATTTGGTGAAATGCTATGCCCAAGATTACCATCCGAGTTGCCGGCGGGGAAGTGGTTCAAATAGCCTCGGCTATCACTTCCTTTTGTCCGGCCGTGATGGTCAAGCGGATTAAGGCGCCCTGTAGTTACCAGTTGCGTTGCTCCTGGGAGTATGGGTTCGACTCACTTCTGGGGTGTGAGTTTTCAGTCATATATATATATATATATATATATATATATATATATATATATATATATACATATATACATATATATATATATATATATATATATATATACATATATATATATATATATATATATATATATATATATATATATATATATATATATATATATATATATATATATATATACACACATATATATATATATATATATAGGCTGAGAAGTGCGTTCTGGCTACTAGGTACGACATATATATATATATATATATATATATATATATATATATATATATATATATATATATATATATATATATAGGCTGAGAAGTGCGTTCTGGCTACTAGGTACGACATATATATAATATATATATATACATATATATATATATATATATGTCGTACCTAGTAGCCAGAACGCACTTCTTGGCCTGCTATTCAAGGCTCGATTTGCCTAATAAGCCAAGTTTTTATGAATTAATTGTTTTTCGACTACCTAACCTACCTGACCTAACCTAACCTAACTTTTTCGGCTACCTAACCTAACCTAACCTATAAAGATAGGTTAGGTTAGGTTAGGTAGGGTTGGGTAGGTTCGGTCCTATATCTACGTTAATTTTAACTCCAATAAAATAAAATTGACCTCATACATAATGAAATGGGTAGCTTTATCATTTCACAAGAAAAAAATTAGAGAAAATATATTAATTCAGGAAAACTTGGCTTATTAGGCAAATCGGGCCTTGCATAGTAGGCTCAGAAGTGCGTTCTGGCTACTAGGTACGACATATATATATATATACATATATATATATATATATATATATATATATATATATATATATATATATATATATATATATATATATATATATATACGGGCTACCGGGGAGGGAGGACGTGTGGAGGAGGCTCTGTTGTTTACTGAGCCATTACCTAGGGACATCCTGACGTCACCGTGCCTAGCCTTCACAGAGTGCTATGTGAATGTCCTGGGAAGGTGCAGGAGTGGCGGAAGGTGCCCAGAGTGAACCATCTCAACAAAAACGGATGAAAACAGGTGGGTGTGCAGTGTATGGAATACAACGGCAGTGAGGGCCACGCTGGCGCCCTATAGGCCTCCCACGGCTAAGGTGTGGGGGAGGAGGGGGTGTTGTTGTTCGGTCGGGCGAGGGGGGGTCACTCATGTGCCACCCAGTGTTTATAGAAATACGTATGGGAAAGAAAAATGAAAATAAAAATCAGCAATCATGGTCAGAGCTAATAGAGCTCACAGTGTGTCGGATTACAAGTGTATGATTCATTCACCATTGTGCAGTGATATACAAGAAAATTATACCAGTGTTTAAGTGTCACCCAGACCCCCCCTCAAGCCGAGCGAGGCCCAGTCATCCCCCACCTCCTCCCCGCCCGCCGGCCTCGCCGCACCACAGTACCTCCTGCCATCCCACCACCCAGCCCACCCTGCGCCTGGGTGTCTCCCACCCACCTATTCACCGCCCACACAGTGCTTGTGGCAGGGATGTGCTACCCTCCATGCACCCAGATATGGCACAGGTCACAGCAGGCATTCAGGTTCCTCCCAAAAGGGAGGGAGACACAAGTACTCATAGGAGTAATGAGTGTGAGGGACAGCTAGCCACCCCTCCTGCCACCACCCGTGTCCACCCCTGCCGCCACCACCCCTCTCATCCCTCCCACGCCGGCCGCCCGGGGGATGGAGGGGACTCCACCAACTAACCAGGAACCCCTCAGCCAAGAACAGGGTCCTGGGAACAGTGCACCCAGACGTGCAACCAGAGGACCCAGACTCAGAGGAACGTGACGGGTGTGTGACGAATCACACAGCCTTAGAAACGATGGAACCCTACGTCAACACAACGGCTGTGAGGGTTCATTGACGGTACCTGTAGAGAGAGAAACCCCACAGGTCCCCCCGGCACCTCCACACATCCCAGCAAACTTCATGTCATCAGATGACCTCCTGGGGGCCATCAAAGCATCCACCACCAGAACTCTTCCCCACATTCCTAAAGCAGCGCGCCCATTTGCTGCAGGGAAATATACAGACCTTTTAAGGAAAGTAAATGAACGGTCTGAAAATCTTAATGCTGCAGCCACCATCAAAGCATGGCATAATTTGCTACTGTTTGGCAATATTTGCTGAGGCGTACCTGCAAGAGGAGGCAAGTCACTAGCCTCATCAGTCACTAGGGCAATAAATAATTTCCCCAGAGCTGACAACTTGATCCCCATCCCTCCACAACGCAAAAACCGTCGTGGCAGACCCAAGAGTTCCAATGACAATTTTAAACTTGGAACACAAGTGACCAAAAAAATTGAAGAGGGCAACACAGTAGGGGCAATTAGGTTACTTACCAGCGAAGACACAATCGCCCCTAGAAATACCGCTACCGCCAACACGCTGAGAGAGAAGCACCCTCCTTGAGTACCATGGGAACCCACTGCTCAGGACACAAATGTCCCAGACATAGGACCTCTATTCCTCCAAGCGTCAGAGGTATACAAAGCCATCATGTCATTTCCGCCAGGCTCGGCAGGGGGATACACTGGAGTAAGACCTCAGCACCTCAAGGAGATGGTAAACCCAGTTCTCGGAGAAGTTACCGAGACACTATTGTCAGAGGTCACGAAGTTTGTCAACGACTGCCTCTCTGGGTTGATCCCAGATACAATTAAACCCTTTTTCTTTGGAGCATCCCTTTGTGCCCTCAAGAAGAAAGATGGTGGAGTCAGACCCATTGCCGTGGGTAACACACTTCGGCGCCTTGTTGCTAGGGCAGCTGTCAGAAAAATTAGCATAGACGCTGCGACGATGCTTCGACTCCATCAACTAGGTTTTGGTGTCCCCCATGGCTGTGAAGCAGCAGCTCATGCAGCACGAGCCTATATCAAGCACCTCCCAGAAAATAAGGCATTAATTAAATTAGACTTTAAAAATGCCTTCAACCAGGTAAAAAGGGAGTGGTATTGGAGGCAGTTCGAACAAGCTTTCCTTCTCTACTCCCCTTCGTCTCAGCAGGGTACAGTAGGGAATCGACGCTGCTGTTTGGGGAACATGAAGTTGTTTCTGCAGAAGGTGTCCAGCAGGGAGACCCACTTGCCCCTTTTCTTTTTTGCATTTCTGTTAAAGAGGTCACAAGCAGGTTGACCAGCGAACTCAACATCTGGTTCCTGGACGATGGCACCCTGGCAGGGGCACAGGAATCCCTGCTAGAAGATCTACAGCTGGTGAAATCTAAGGGAGAGGAGTTAGGACTCACCCTAAACCCATTAAAGTGTGAAATCATCTCATCTAGCCAACCAACCATAGATGCAGTGCGAACCATATTACCAGGAGCCCAAGTGATCGCTCCCACTGACAGTGTGCTGCTAGGGGCACCTCTGGGCTCGAGCGCCATTGAGGTAGTCCTCGAAGAAAAGCTGAACGACCTGAGGAGGATGGAGGGAAGAATAGGGGCTTTGGACGCCCACAATGCTTTGTACCTTCTCACAAGGTGCCTGGCTTTGCCCAGACTGACCTATTTCCTAAGGTGTGCTCCCTCCTTCGACAGCCCAAAATTAACAGAATATGACACACTCCTAAGGTCAATAACCGTGAAAGTGTTAAACCTCTCCCTGCAAGATGACCAATGGGACCAAGCAACGCTCCCAGTTAGACTCGGGGGAATAGGTATTCGCAAGGCGACACAGTTAGCATTGCCAGCATTTTTATCCTCGACCAGTGCAACAGGTGAATTAGTTAAGGAAATACTACCGGAACACCTAAGAGACTCCATTGTGGATTCATGATCCCAAATTCGCGGAAGGAGCCGGTCAGTGGGACACTCTCGTCAACTCTCATCCTCGACCGACTTTTCCAAATGACTGCAAACAGTCCAAATGGGATAGCCCCATAGTGGAGAACATCGCCACATCATTGCTGGAGGCAGCTTCCAGGAAGGACAAAGCGCGTCTTCTAGCTGTGCAAGCGCCCCATGCCGGGGACTTCCTGTTGTCAGTCCCTAATTCCGCCTTGGGTACCCGCCTGGACCATCGGACCCTAAGTATTGGTGTTGCTCTGCGCCTTGCCGCCCCTATCTCCACCGAGCACCGGTGTATTTGCGGAAAAGCACGGGCAGACCAATACGGCAGCCATGGTCTCATCTGTCGTAAGACACAGGGAAAGATTGCCAGACATGAAGCAGTCAATGACATCATCAAGAGAAGTTTGGCTTCAGCAGGGTGCCAAGCACAAAGGGAACCTCAGTTGTGCAGACCTGACAACAGTCAAAAACGCCCAGATGGAGTCACCCTGCAGCCGTGGAGGGAAGGTAAACAGGTCGTGTGGGACTACACGTGTGCATCCACATTGGCTGATACCTATCTACCTTACAGCGCAGCTGAGGGAGGCGGGGCGGCCACCTTCAGGGAGACCCAGAAAACTAACAAGTACAGGGACCTAGAACGTTGTTACAGGTTCGTGCCAATAGGCTCTGAGACTCTGGGCGCCTGGGGTAAATGTGCACTTAAGTTCCTGAAGTAGCTGGGCGAGGAACTTATTGGGAAGACTAGAGACCCAAGAGCGGCCAGTTTTATGTTTCAGCGCCTCAGTGTCGCTGTTCAGAGGGGAAATGCGTGCTGTATCTTGGGTACGCACCCGACCCCCGAGGAGCTGGACGAGGTCTTCGAACACTGATTGGTATATTGTTATATAAGTGTGTGTTTTCTGTAAACTGTAGCATTGCAATAAAATCAAATAAAAAAAAAAATAATACGGGTGGTAGGAGAGGAAAAGATTAAAGTATTCAGTGAGAATCCACAAGATCTTCTCTGAACACTATTTATTTTCTTCTTCGAGGATGTGGGTCCCTTTAATTAAACCAGTGGTGGTACCCCCTAAAAATATATATATATATATATATATATATATATATATATATATATATATATATATATATATATATATATATATATATATATATATATATATACATATATATATATATATATATATATATATATATATATGTGTGTGTGTGTGTGTGTGTATATCACGAATATAAACACGTGATTAAGAATGTGACAATGTCAGACCACGGAGGAAAAATGAAACAGGAATTTCCTTAAGTACTTTCGTATATTAAATACATCTTCAGAAGGTCCTGTTTCATTTTTCCTCCGTGGTCTGACATTGTCATATATATATATATATATATATATATATATATATATATATATATATATATATATATATATATATATATATATATATATATATATATATATATATATATATATGGATATTGAATAGAAGTGTTTGTAGAAAGTCTATTGGTCCATATTTCTTGATGCTTCTATATTGGAGCGGAGTCTTGAGGTGGGTAGAATATAGTTGTGCAATAATTGGCTGTTGATTGCTGGTGTTGACTTCTTGATGTGTAGTGCCTCGCAAACGTCAAGCCGTCTGCTATCGCTGTATCTATCGATGATTTCTGTGTTGTTTACTAGGATTTCTCTGGCGATGGTTTGGTTGTGGGAAGAGATTATATGTTCCTTAATGGAGCCCTGTTGCTTATGCATCGTTAAACGCCTAGAAAGAGATGTTGTTGTCTTGCCTATATACTGGGTTTTTTGGAGCTTACAGTCCCCAAGTGGGCATTTGAAGGCATAGACGACGTTAGTCTCTTTTAAAGCGTTCTGTTTTGTGTCTGGAGAGTTTCTCATGAGTAGGCTGGCCGTTTATATATATATATATATATATATATATATATATATATATATATATATATATATATATATGGCACAACTCTCCTAAACACGAGAGTCAAGTATACAACTTTAGAACACTTTCCCACCAGGAGACTCGAACCCTAGCCAGCACAGAAGCCTTCCAGCAACTGGCATAACAGGTTCGCCTTAACCCTCTCCACCACCAGCTCAGACCCTTAAAAGAGATGGTAATTTCGGAGTATTTAAATACAACAAAGATCACCACCTCCCAAGAGCACTAGAGCAAGTGAGGGGTCATTTAGACGTTAATTTCATCAAGTCCCTGTTAATATGGGAAGACACAGTGTCTATGCTTAAGGCACAACTCTCCTAAACACGAGAGTCAAGTATACAACTTTAGAACACTTTCCCACCAGGAGACTCGAACCCTAGCCAGCACAGAAGCCTTCCAGCAACTGGCATAACAGGTACGCCTTAACCCTCTCCACCACCAGCTCAGACCCTTAAAAGAGATGGTAATTTCGGAGTATTTAAATACAACAAAGATCACCACCTCCCAAGAGCACTAGAGCAAGTGAGGGGTCATTTAGACGTTAATTTCATCAAGTCCCTGTTAATATGGGAAGACACAGTGTCTATGCTTAAGGCACAACTATCCTAAACACGAGAGTCAAGTATACAACTTTAGAAAAAAATAGAGAAAATATATAAATTCAAGAAAACTTGGCTTATTAGGCAAATCGGGCCTTGCATAGTAGGCTGAAAAGTGCGTTTTGGCTACTAGGTACGACATATATATATATATATATATATATATATATATATATATATATATATATATATATATATATATATATATATATATATATATATATATATATATATATATATATATATATATATATATATATATATATATATATATATATATATATATATATATATATATATATATATATATATATATATATATATATATATATATATATATATATATATATATATATATATATATATATATATATATATATATATATATATATGTCGTACCTAGTAGCCAGAACGCACTTCCCAGCCTATTATGCAAGGCCCGATTTGCCTAATAAGCCAAGTTTTCATGAATTAATTGTTTTTCGACTACCTAACCTACCTAACCTAACCTAACCTAACTTTTTCTGCTACTTAACCTAACCTAACCTATAAAGATAGGTTAGGTTAGGTTAGGTAGGGTTGGTTAGGTTCGGTCATATATCTACGTTAATTTTAACTCAAATAAAAAAAAATTGACCTCATACATAATGAAATGGGTAGCTTTATCAATTCATAAGAAAAACATTAGAGAAAATATATTATTTCAGGAAAACTTGGCTTATTAGGCAAATCGGGCCTTGCATTTTAGGCCGAATACGACGTTCTGGCTACTAGGTACGACATATATATATATATATTGTGCTTTATTATGCATTTGATGGTTACAAGATATACATGGGTTGATACAAAAATAATAATGCAAAAAGGTGCTTAAAGGTTATGGATCTCTTGAAAAACACAACAATGGGAAACATTGATGAATGTCACAGACGGGTTCGATCATTGTTGCAAGTCAAACATTTCTTCGAATTCCTCTGAAGTTGGACTAGTGCCCAAGACGCAACAGGCATTTCCCCTCTGAATCGCAACACTGAGGCGCTGGAACAAGAAACTTTTTGCTCTCTGGTCTTTTGTAGCGCTGATCAATTTGTCCCCCAATTCCTTCAGGAACTTCAATGCACATTTTCCCGATGAACCGAGGGTCTCCGAGCCGATCGGAACAAAGCTGTAGCAATGTGCTAGACCTCAGTATTTAATAATTTTCTGCGATTCCCTGAAAGAAGCAGCACCACCGCTTTCACGTGTGCTGTAGTGGAGGTAGGTACTGGTCAAAATGACCCCTCACTTGCTCTAGTGCTCTTGGGAGGTGGTGATCTTTGTTGTATTTAAATACTCCGAAATTACCATCTCTTTTAAGGGTCTGAGCTGGTGGTGGAGAGGGTTAAGGCGTACCTGTTATGCCAGTTGCTGGAAGGCTTCTGTGCTGGCTAGGGTTCGAGTCTCCTGGTGGGAAAGTGTTCTAAAGTTATATATATATATATATATATATATATATATATATATATATATATATATATATATATATATATATATATATATATATATATATATATATATTAATATCTACCTTGGAAGGATGGTAAGCAAGTGGTATGGGACTACACATGCGCTGCCACACTGGCCAGAGGAACTAATTTCTACATGGAATACTTCGAAACTGTTCTTCTTCCTTCTATTGATACTCGTCCCTCTCTCTGACTTCGCTATGTTGATGACATTTTTGCTTTATGGCCTCATGACCTTAATCTTTTCCAGCCTTTCCTCGCCTCTCTTAATAATCTGGCTCCTTCTATCCATTTCAAAGTTGAGTGGGAATCTAATTCCCTCCTTCCTTTTCTTGATGTTCATGTTCAAATCTCTGTGTCTGGGTTCTCTTTCTCTGTCTACCGTAAACCCATGCATAGTGTCATGTACATTCACTTCATTTCCTACCATCCTCCTTCTGTTAAGAAAAGTGTCCTCGTCTCTCTCTTCCTCCGCGCTCTACGCATCAGCGACCCTCAGTTTCTTGATTCTGAAATTGCCTTTATCTACAAATCATTCTCTCGCCTTGGTTATCCTTTGCATTTCATCAACTGTGCCTACTCTCAAGCTAAAAGAAATTTCTTTCATCCTAAACCTGCTTCCAATACTAGTAGCACTGTACTATGCCTTCCCTTCATATCTGAACTCAAAACTTTTACTAATACCTTTCGTCCTCTTGACATTAAACTCGCCTTTCGACAAACTAACACACTTCGTAGCAATCTAGTTCACACTGCTCCTCCTGCTTCTGGTGTCTACTCTATTTCCTGTTCATCTTGTCCTCTCCAATACTTTGGCGAAACTGGCCGTACACTGAATGACCGACTTAAAGAACACAAGAGAAGTGTTAAGTCTGCAGACACTAACAATGCTATCTTCTGCCATGTGAGGGATTCTAATCATCCCATTGATTGGTCTTCCTCCAAAATAATCTTTCCTGCCTCTACTCTACATAGACGCTGTCTTGTAGAATCGGCTCTTATACACAATGTACCCAACATGAACTTGAGTCCTGGCTTTGTTGCTGTGGACTCTTCCCTTTCACAGTATATACTCAAATGCTCTAATCTTTCTAACAAACGTGACTTAACAGAAGCTTACCCCTTCCATTAATCTTTCTTTCTCTCTTCTTTTCTTTCTCTCTTCTCCCCTTTTTCTGTTCATGATCTTCTCCCACACTCCCTTGCTATCCTCTTCTTATTCCTATTACTATCTCCTTCGGTGGTTATAATAGGAGCTGCCTAGTATGGGCCAATATGCCTTCTGCAGTTCTCTTTATTACTACTATCCCCTACACCTTACTTTCCTCCTCAGCTCTCTCTTGCCTATTTATTGCCTGTCCCTACCTCCTAATCACAATCGACTTGAGAATGGTCCAGGACGGACCGAAACGTCGTCGTCCCTTCAATTTCTATTGTGTGGTCTGGTCAACATACTTCAGCCACGTTATTGTGACTCATCGTCTGCATGAGGGGGACACGATCACCACCTTCAAGATTCTGAAAGGAATTGATAGGGTAGATAAAGACAGGCTATTTAACACAAGGGGCACACTCACAAGGGGACACAGGTGGAAACTGAGTGCCCAAATGAGCCACAGAGATATTAGAAAGAACTTTTGTAGTGTCAGAGTGGTTGACAAATGGAATGCATTAGGAAGTGATGTGGTGGAGGCTGACTCCATACACAGTTTCTAGTGTAGATATGATAGAACCCAATAGGCTGAGGAATCTGTACACCTGTTGATTGATAGTTGAGAGGCGGGACCAAAGAGCCAGAGCTCAACCCCCGCAAACACAACTAGGTGAGTACACACACACACAGTAAAATTTATTTGGTGTTGGATGTAATGGAGTAGACACACTTTACATGTTGACCAATCCACACACTAGAAAATGAAGTGACGACGATGTTTCGGTCTATCCTGGACCATTCTCAAGTCGATTGTGCTTAACATTTCTAAAATGATATATATTTTGGGACAGCAGATAGCTGATTTTCTGCATTACGTTACATTGTGTGTTACAAGGTGTAAAAATCTGTCACACAGTAATAATTATTTTATGTTGAATGCAGTGGAGATGGAGATTGACTAGACACGCATAAATATCATTTAAAAAATTATATATATTTTGGACAGCAGAAAGCTGATTTTCCGCAAGGCGTTTTTGATGCTTTTTTGGTTTTGAAAATAATTGACAGTTTAGACCAAGTTTAGTGAGGTCTTTTTGGTCCTTAGTAAGATCGTAAGTTGTGAGGTTTATGTAGCCATCCTTTGGACGAGGGATCTTTAACTGTCCATCGTTTAGGGCTGTCAATTTTCGGAGGGTCTTAGTTTCTAAATAGGTTTTGTGTTGTTGTTTTAGTTTGAGTAGTTCACTGTTGATGGTGAACTTCCTTCTTCGTGTTAAGTTGATGCCGAATGAGATCTTCTTATCTTGAGGTTATCTTGAGTGTATTTCGGGGCTTTAGTGTCCCCGCGGCCCGGTCCTCGACTAGGCCTCCACCCCTAGGAAGCAGCCCGTGACAGCTGAATAACTCCCAGGTACATATGTACTGCTAGGTAATAGGGGCATAGGGTGAAAGAAACCCATCGTTTCTCGCCGGCGCCCGGGATCGAACCCGGGACCACAGTATCACATGTCTAGCGTACTGTCCGCTAAGCCCCCAACATCTTGACTACATATATCTGTAAACTCTGTGTTGCAGACTGCTGGGTCATGTGGAGTTATATTGGTGAATACTTGGCAGCAGGTATTCATTTATACATGTTGCACTGAATATGACTGCTCATTCTGTATTGATTATTTTCTTGTTTAGGGCTTCTATCCCTCTGAACAGTGCTCTTACATCTTGGTTTAATTGGAAGAGAAGTTCTCCAAAAGTCATCTGCGTTTAGTGATCTGTACACAGATAATAGCCCTCCCCTTCTGTGAGATTTGTTTTTCTTTGACAATTATCAAAAGAATTAATTCCTATTGATGTTACGTTAATCGTAACTACCTGACAAGAGAGGCAGACCTTAAACAGCAAGAGCTGCCAGTAGCAGATATTTAATCTTAAAGCCTAAGATCATAGGACCGCGGGAGCAAACCGCCAGGCTAAACCACACAGGTAACACCTGTTACTTAGGTCGCTGGCTCCTCCTAGTTGACAAACTAATATAGGGTAGCCGACAGATTTTCACTTCATATTTATAGTGTGGTGCTGTGCAATGGACTCGAGCTTTAGGTACAGACTTGATATGAACATAAGCAGGCAAAGCGTTGCAGAACATGAAATGTAGGGCAGTAATATTGGAAGGTTTGACGTAAACGACCGTTTTCTATAACAAACAATTTATTCCCAAAATAAACTAAAACTACTACAACAGGGACTTTACATTACTTTACTGTCACTCCAGTGGCACATTCAAGAACAGCTACTCAACAGCCTGATGGACCCACGGTATCCTTATCCCGTCGTCGCTGACTGACTAATGATACTAACTGAACAAAGTGGTGCCCACTGGTGACGCAAGCTTGCAATCAATATTGTCACGGCTTCACAGTGAACAAATACTATAACCACAAAACTTGACTGGCGCTCGCTGCTCTCAACGAGGTACCAAGTAACAAGGCGGTTAATCATAGAATGATAACCCCTTATAAAAATCTTACGTTAACACTTGTCTCTCAGGACAATCAACAACAAAAGTTACTTTAATTGAATTTAAACAATTACGTTAATACACACATGTCTCAACGACACTTAAATGGCAGCAATAACTCGTAAATCAATTAATTACATCAACTTGAAAGTCAAGCATTCGGTGAGTAATTCCCAATTAATTACTGCAGGCAACAGCCTATTAATTCAGACGAGTATTGATAAAGCCTACTGTCTCTCAACTGACAGTTCACTTCCGGTCTTACGACAAGATTACCTTAACGAGGGTAGACTACTGTACCACACACAAGGTTACAAGACTCTCCGTGTAAACAACATCAACACCTGGTGAATTCACTAAGTGGCGGTTACTAATTCTCTTTAATTAGCTACGAGTGCTTAATCCCTCTGTCCGCAGACAGATCTGATCAGTCCAACGAATTACAACAGCTTAATTATAGCGCAATTGACTCCGATCGTAACCGACTGGTCAACCCCCTTACGTTAATCAATCAATTAACGACAGCTTGAGTTCTACCTGCGCTGCCATTGAGTGAGGACGTGTCGCTTGACCGCTCCGGCAGTTTGAGGTAGTTGCCGTTTTCGCCAGCATGGGGTGTGGGGGTGTCTACCCTCCCTGCTGTTCCTGGTGGTGGGGACGTGGCGTGTTTTGCGATGGGCGGCCCTATTCCTGCTGTCGTGTGGTTAAACTCCATCGGATTGGAGTTTATTGGCCATGCTGGTTACCTGCTGGTGGACATGGTATTGAGTGACATGCTTCAAGTCCCGGTTCGGGACATATATGGTGTTGAACTGGTCACTGCTCACCGTGTCATCATTAAGTTTGTGGGTGAGGCGGTGTACCGTGCTTTTCTTCGGAGGTACGAGGAACGTACTTTGCAGCTGCAGGAAGGCTCCGGGTCTGTGACCATTTCGGACCGTAGTGGTGCTGTGACGTATGTCAGTGTTCATGGCACCCCCATGGAGTTTCCTGAGACTCTCTTCCGGCGATTCTTCCAGAGGTACGGCTCCATCCTCAGTGTGCGGATGAACTCACTTTCATCTGGCACATATTCGGGTGTGAAGACCAACATTCGGACCCTCGGGATGCGACTGAGGTCGGACATTCCGTCCTCTGTCCGGCTGTTGGGATACTACGTATGGGTGTTTTATGCCCGATAACCCCGTACTTGCTTCCGGTGTGGCTTGTTGGGGCATCAGGCTGCCGCGTGTAGTGCTGATCCGGTCGCTTCCGTGAAGAGGATTTCCCGCCGCTCCCTCTGTAGGACTCCGGGGGAGAGGAGGTGAGTGTCCCGTTCGCTGCTGAGGCTCCCCCAGCGTCACCCGACGTTCCCCCGGTTGTCGCAGACCCTCCTCCGGGTGTTGCGGTGCTGTCGGATGTTCCTCCTGTCCATGTCTCTGGCCCTGCCGTTCCCGTGGACCTTCCTGGTAATCCCTGTGGAGCATCGCCGTCTGCTTCCTTGTCTTCGGATGCGGATCCTGGCCCTGCGTCCGCGCCTCGGGTCCCTGCTGTGCTGGGCGGTGGGGTGCCTGCGGAGCCTCCTGCTGTGTGTGGTCTGGTTCCTCCTGTGGTAGAGGCTGCTGCCGTTCTGCGTCAGGCGTCGGTTCGTCCGGCTAGTGGTGCCCGTGCTTTTGGATCTGCTTCCGGCTCTGACGATATCCGGCCGGAGCCCAAACGTTCCAGGCTTTCGTCTACTGCCTGGGCTGATGTTGGGGACTTCAGTGACTGTGGGTCTTCAGGTGTTGACGGCGTGGCTCCGGATGAGTCGTTGTCTCCACGGATGGTGGTGGCGGAGGTACATGTGCCTGCTGGGGCTGGTGCCTGTGTCTCGGGTGTGCCTCCTGTTCCTTCCTCACCCGGGGGCTCTCCGCAGTGGTGTGTGGTGGCTTCTGGTGCCGGGGGTGGTGAGGATGCTGGTGCTGGGCGTGGCCTGGTGGTGACTTTGAGAAAGGATGCGCGCCGCCATGGTTCCCTGCAGTTGTCTGGTGGTGTGCCCGTGGCCGCTGGTGCCCCTGTGGTGGTGCCCTCTCTCCGGCCCCCTACTGTGGAGGACCTGGAGGCCTGGGTTGCCGAGTTCCTGCTTTCTGAGAAGCCGGAGGACTTTTCTGATGAGCGGGTTCCTGGTGTATGGGATAGGGTGGCGGTTACTCGCGTCCGGAGGGACACCATATGGGTTCCCTGTCTGCGAGTGTTTGTTGCCGGGGCTCCGATTCACATGGCGCCCCCGGTGGTTGGTCAACCCTTTTGGGGGAGGTGGCTGATTTGGGAGGCGTTTAATGTGCGGTATCCCCATTCCCGGGCAATTATGTAAACTGATTTTACTTTGACATGTATGTTATCCTTCTGCATTGCTAGCATGTGTTTTTATTCTTAGCTTGTTATGTGCTGTGCGATTTTCTTGTTTTGTTTCATGATGTTCTTTATGTTGTGTTTTGTTCTCGGTCCTTCAGGCCGATGCGTGTTTGTTGTTCTGTATGTACCTATGTTTATTTTCTGATTTGCACGGGTTGCTTGTTTATTATTGGTTTGTTGCAGAGCGGTTGGTTTGGTGTGGGTGTTTTTATTCATGTCTTGTTTCTGTGCTGTACGTTTGCACTGGTGTTTTAATTATTACTTTACATGTTGTACTTATTTATTATTTTGTTTTTTTGTTGTTGTTGTGTATTGTGCTTGTCCTTTTATGTTTTCTGTTATGCATCTTGATGTTTGTTTTGTTTTATGATGTTTTGTTTTGAGATGTTACTGTGCTTGCTTGTTTGACAATTGTTTTCTATTTTGTGTCTTGATGTCTGTGTTTTTCACTGCATTTATCGTGTTTGTATTTTGTTGTACTGAGCTGTCGGCCCTTCTGGCCGGTGGTCTATTGTTTTATTTTGTTATGTTTTCTGTGTTTTTTCTCGTTTTTATTGTATTTAAATTGCATGCTTTGCATGTAAAAATAGAAATAAAAAAAAAATTAACGACAGCTTGCTAAATCGTTAACACTACATTAGTCTTCACTTGACAATTCCTCCACTGCGTGAACTTCACTGTGACTGTTGCCTTTACACGTCTCTACGTTAATGACAACAATGTTCAACGAAACAAGTGACCTCGTTAAGTAAATCGTGACCCCCTGTGACGTTAAATGACTTTAATTCTCATGGAATCCTTCACAGTACACAATGCCTTCCACCAAGGACAAACTTGTCTACGGTTTACACACAGTACAATACAGTACATCCTTGCCACTCACGGCAAAACTTGTAAATGACTTCCCCAGTAAATTATCCACCAATAATTCACACTTTACCACAACACAACAGTAAAATAAGCGCTGGCCAATATAATAATGGAATTTTTTTATAACCAAGGGAAACCTCCCTGTTATCACTTTCACTGCTGGAAAAGGGGAATCAAATTACAGCAAATTACATACACGGCACATAGAGAAAATGGAAACAAATAAAACTCACTTTACTCCACCACTGAATGTGTCTGTATGTGTCCTCACACACGTCAACCTCACAGTTGGGCTCAACCTCAACTTGGTGACGGCAACCAGGGTAAACTGACACGTCTCCAATTCCCATTCACCTCACTAGGTGGTCGACTTGGGACAGAGGACAGACGGAACACTGGGTGCGAAACCAGCTTCAGAGCTTTATTACCCAAAACGGAAACAGTGTACTTACATCAATCTCGCGGGCCCGCCACACACACTCACATACATACGCACCAATCTCACTTCCACTGCTGCTGCTGGATGATGACGTAGGCGTCCTCACTTCCTACACGTGGTCAGTTGGAGCATGGGTCCTAGACCACGGGGTTAGCTCCACACACAGCGACCAGGTGGCGCGAACACGACGGCTTAGGCAGCCCAGGGTGCGCGCACAACAGATTACACAGCTGGGATGCGGTACCACGCCCTTCCACTTGACACGGTACCGCAGGATACGATGGTACACGGTGTTACACGGTACACGAGACGGAGTCCTTCACTGTTCTCTTCTAATTCCTCGGAATTAGAAATTTAAGGTTTCTATCATAACACTGAAACCTTCTCTAGCACGTCTCACTGCAGGACCTTCAAGCACAGATACGATAGACGGCGGATGTCACTAACCTAGGCCGATAATTAACAGCCTCACTCAGTCCAGTTGCTCTGAGATGGCGTCTCATAAACACACTGCTTAGATGTCTCAGTTCACATGTTCGGTGCACCTTTCAGAACTACCGGATTCTTACGGACGGCTCCCGGAAAGATAGCAAGATGATAGGCGTGACTTTAGTAACGTTGCAGGCGGTATTTCCCGATGCCTTGCCTAGCACGGGAAAGTACGTCCTCCCATAGCAACACTCTTGGTAAGAATATTTTTTCCAGCCAAGACGGCCCCGGGGATAACATGCGGCACCCCTCAGCGTCTTGACCAATCACGATTCAGCATTCCTGAGGCCCAGGAGCCTTGGCCAATGGCGCACCTGCCTCACGATGCTACCCCCTCTCTCTCACGAAGTGGACATGTGATAGGGGGGGGGGAGGTCTACAGCCGTTTTCCCCCCATACCTCCCTCTCTACACTTGACTTGTACAAAAAATTCCCCTGAAATCAACTCCTTCCTGTAATTTCCTTCACAGACCTGATACAGCGATCAGAATGACATCAATGGCTAGCAAATGTCACGCGCTGTTTAACGACACCCAACACGACCGTGGAAAAGTTATATTCAGAAAGTTGAATCACGGTACACATCACTGGTGCACTATGCAATTTCGTACTTCATTCAGTGTATGAGAGAGCAGGAAAAATATGTCTCCTGACACCTTCCCACTACCTCCCCTCGTTCGCCTTTCTTTCTCTTGTTCCCCCTTCCCTTCCTTCGAGCCTATATCGGTCATAAACACGTCAAGGGCAGGCATGTGACACTGTGCGGGCGACTCAGGCTATATCTAGGGGAAGAGGAAGGGGAGGGCTATGAGCGGTGTACAGATCACTACATTCGTTCGAGGTGAAGAAAAATCAATAAATGTAGACTGTATTACACGTGTTATAAAATTACTCAACGTTTCGAACCTACATGCTTCATTCTCAAGTGATTTTAAAGTACAGGGGATATTAGATTTATACCATTAGGGGGGAGGGTGTCAGGTGTAGACAAAATAGACCAATACAAATGGGACAAGAATAAGGCATAAAGGGGAGAAAAGTAAGGCGTTAAAGTTTGAAGAAAAAGGTGAAAATAGGGCCCAAAGCACGTCAGACCCATGATTCACGTGAATTGTTCATAGCATGTTGAGCAATGTCTTCTATGTTTGCATCTTCATGTTCGGGTCTTGTTCTTACTCTCATGGTGGGTAGATGAATAGTTCCATAATTTGGGTTTTCATGGTAGGTTTTTCCATCTTTATGTGGATTGTTTCAAGAATTCGTAATCATCTTACATCTTGGGTTATGTCTATTATACAAGTGTTTTTATGCAATCTATATAAATAAAAATGGAAATGTTCGTTTGTTCATAATCGCTAATCTCCGGAATTTCTTCACTGATTACTTTGAAATTTTTACACCACATTCCATTCTCATCCCAGCACGTTTTTATATACATACTATATAGATGCCTATATATATATAGATATATAGTTTTTTCTGAAAATCTGTGTTTTTCATGTGAGGGAAATCTTCGAAACCTCTTTACCGATTGCGTTGAAATTATGACACAACGTTGCATTCGAATATGGGCGTCTTTTTATATACCTGTCATATACATAACTCACCTGTGACAAGAAAAAAACATGCTTATTTTGAAAAACAGTGCCATCTGTTGGTCGTAGGAGCAACATACGCTGTAATCTCCGAAAATTCTTCACTGATTGCTTTGAAATTGTGACATAATGTTGTATTTGAATAGGCGCGTCTTTTCATATACCTACTATATAGATGCCACCCCTGTGACAGGTAAAAACATGCGTTTTTGATATACAGCGCCATATGTTGCACATAAGATCAACATATGCTATGCTAAATATGTTACAATTCAATTTCAATGTTTCTGATTTCATTGATAAATAGAATTTTCATAAATTTCGATTTATTTTAATTTTGATTCAATTATTTTTGTGACATTGCGTTGGAATTGAGCTGTGTTATTAACCATACCGTTCATTTCTTGAGTATAGTTTATTTTTCAATTTTTTCGTTATTTTTCATTTCGTTTTTTGAACTGTTTTTCTTATATTTCAGTGATGGGGACATCTGGGGCCAGATTCAAGAAGCAGTTATGCAAGTACTTACGAAAGTGAACATCGTTCCTCAATCTTTGATGGCTTTAGTTGCATTTATTTAACAGTTTACAAGCATGAAAACTTGTCAATCAACTGTTGTTATTGTTATAAACAGCCTCCTGGTGCTTCGCAGCTCATTAACTGTTTATTAATAATTGTAAACAAAGCTGCCAAAGATTGAGAAGAATACAGGTTCGTAAGTGTTTGCCTAACATCTTTGTGAATCTAGCCCCAGATTATTTGATGTTCCCAGTTTTCTGATGGGAACATCAGATCATTTGATCATCAGACGAGGGAGTGGAGAATGGTGGGGAGGACGAGGGGACAGGGGAGGGGGGTAATGGTGGAGGAGGACGAGGGGACAGGGGAGTTGGGGATGGTGTGGACGAGGGGAATGGAGAATGGTTGGGATGACAAGGGGAGAGGAGTGTGGGGGATAGTGGGGAGGATGACGGGACGGGTGATGAGAGGAAATGGTAGGGAGGACGAGGAGATGGGGGAGGGGGGGAATGGCAGGGAGGTTGAGGGGACGGGGAGTAGGAGATTGAGGGGAGGGCGAGGGGATGGTGGAGTAGCGAAAAATTCGAGATTTGTGTAACGTTTTCAATTAATTTTCATTATATTCGAATATTTTTTGAGCTCCCTGCCCCTTAATTTTACTTCCAGCTTGCCCTTGCCTCCCTGAAATTTAACAACTCTATTCTTATCCTTCCTTCCGACAAAGGCAATTCGGTGGTTGCCCTTGACCGTGTGGGCTACCTCCAGAAAGCAAATGTTCTACTTCCCTGACTTCTAATTTTTTGGATTGCCATAAAACTTTCTTCAACCGCAAACTAAGACAGCTCCCTCGTCTTTACCCTCCTGACTTCAATCTTATTAATCGTTTTCGAGTCATCTGCCCTTCTCTTCCTTATTTGTATGATCAACCTAAGAATCATAAACCTGGTGCTCCTCTTCACCCTATCATTTCTTCAAGAGGGCTCTGTCGACTACCCTCTTGCCTCCTGGCTAGCTAAAACTCTGATTCCTTACCTTGGTATTTTTCTCCTGCCCACCTTCCTCACTCTCAGGACACTCATAGAAAGACTGCGCCTGCAGCCCTCCTATAAGATGCCTAGTCTTGATGTCGACTCTCTGTTCACTACTGTTTCCCCTCGATGACGTTCTCTCTTTCTTTAGACAGAAGGCGACTGAGGGCCTTTTTCCTCGCCTGCTTCCCACTGACGTTTTCCTCGAACTCATCAGACTCTGTGTTGACTCTAACTCATTCTCTTTCAACTGCAAATACTTCTCTAAAATTTTCGGTGTCGCTATGGGTTACCCTCTTTCCCCTGTTCATGCTAATCTCTACGTGGAATACTTCGAAACTGTTCTTTTTCCTTCTATTGATACTCGTCCCTCTCTCTGGCTTCGCTATGTTGATGATATTTTTGCTTAATGGCCCCATGACCTTAGTCTTTTCCAGCTTTTCTTCTCCTCTCCTCTCTGAACAATCTGGCACCTTCAATACATTTCAAACTTGAATGGGAATCTAATTCCCTCTTTCCTTTTCTTGACGTTCACGTTCGCAGCTCTGTGCCCGGGTTCATTTTCTCTGTCTACCGCAGACCCATGCATAGTGACATGTACATTCACTCATTTTCCTACCATCCTCCTTCTGTTAAGAAAAGTGTCCTCGTCTCTCTCTTCCTCTGCGCTCTACGCATCTGCGACCCTCAGTTTGTTAATTCTAAAATTTCCTTTATTTACAAATCATTCTCTCCCCTTGGTTACCCTTTTAATATTTATGAACTGTGTCTATTCTGAAGCTAAAAGAAATTTCTTTCATCCTAAACCTGCTTCCAACACTAGCAGTAATGTGCTCCGCCTTCCCTTCATATCTAGTTCACACTGGTCCTCCTGCTTCTAATGCTGCTGGTGTCTACTCCATTTCTTGTTCGTCTTGTCCTCTCCAATATTTTAGTGAAACTGGGCATACACTTAATGACAGACTTAAAAACACAAAAGAAGTGTTAAGTCTACAGACACAAACAGCGCTCTCTTCTGCCATGTTAGAGATTCTAATCATCATATTGATTGGTCTTCCTCAAAAATAATCTTTCCTGCCTCTACTCTACACAGACGCCATCTTGTAGAATCAGTTCTGATACACACCCTACCCAACATGAACCTGAGTCCTGGCTGTTGTTGTTGCTGTTGACTCTTCCCTTTCACGGTATATACTCAAATGTTCTAAACTTTCTAACATACGTGACCTAACATAAGCCTACCTTTCATTTTTCTCTTTTCTCTTTCTTTCTCTCTTTCTTTTTCTTTTTTCTCTCACGTTCCCATTATTATACCTATTATTACTCCCTTTATTACACCTTACCAACCGTACCTTTTCCCTTGCTCTTTTCTTCCTCTTAGATTTCCGTCTCCTCATCTCTCTTGCATTACTCATGCCCTTGCCTCCCTCGTCTCATAGAGCCAAAGTAGCTGAAGGAAGATCCACTGCGATATGCCACAACAAGCCACTGGTTACTACTCATTCAAGCCTGGCAAAAATATTTCCAGAGACATTGCAGTAACCATACACAGACTCAGACTTGGTTACAAGTGCTGCTGGGAGGTAATAAACCCAATAGTTAAAGAGTGTCATATCTGTGGAACAGAAGCAGAGGCGCCCCTGTTACACTACTTACTGGAATGTGAAGCTACTGAAGACCTGCTGATCAAACTCAACATTAATCCAACGACAGCAGCTGCATTAGATGCACATTCCACAGCGACTACAATGATTAGAAAAGCCGTAGAGGAACGGAACTCATTAGTGAGCATTCTGCATCTATATCCGCCACCAAGATAATGTTATTAAAACAAGACTAAAACCAGTGCACTAAAACAGAAGGGAAAAAGAAATAGGGAAAAAGGAGGAATCCATACCAATATTTAAAACTTTGACCCAAATACCACAGTAACAAGGTTATCGCGAATAACTGAACACATTTAGGGGCTTACCATAGCCCGTACTACATGGACATTTCATCTTTATTTGACATCATCTTCTTTATTTGACAATGAAAACACAATATTGCTCTCTTCTCAAGTCATTTTACTTGTCATTATACATTTTACTAACAACTACTGTGAAGCAGGATATCTTAAATCATAATAATATATTCAGGCGTAGCATCGTGTTGCTCATGCCTTAAGCTGAAATGGTAAGATAACTAATGGTGGTGTTCAGAGCACCTGTGAAGGTCATTGTTAATTGATGACGACAACGATGTTCCTTCAGCTAATTCTCTAATTTCATCAGTTACATACCATTTATGGTTATATTGGTTGAATGGTGATGGCAACAATGTTACTCTTTAATTGAGCTAATATTGCCAACATTATATTGCCAAGGTTTATGGTGTACGATGCTTATAAAGGTTATATTGGCTAACTGACGATGGCAGGACTGGAACTATCGGTCCACCCTAGTAAAGTCAGCTATTGTTTCATAATGGTCTTCTTCTGTTAATAATAACAATAATAATAATGCAAATAATAATAAAACTAATAATAATAATAATAATAATAATAATAATAATAATAATAATAATAATAATAATAATAATAATAATAATAATAATATTTATTAGGGGAAAAGTACATACATATTAAATTGGATACAAATGACAATCCCCATACCCCCTCAGCCAGGGATAATGATCGAGGGACATCACCACAGACAGGGACAGGGAAGAATGGTGCATATTACCTGTGAATGGATCAGCCAGACATTAGGGGGATTCAGCAGTGACCTGCAGGAAATGAAAGTGGGATTCAGCAGAGACCTGCAGGAAATGAAAGTGGGATTCAGCAGAGACCTGCAGGAAATGAAAGTGGGATTCAGCAGAGACCTGCAGGAAATGAAAGTGGGATTCAGCAGAGACCTGCAGGAAATGCAAGCATTAATACATAGCCAAAAAAGTGAGTTGGAGGAAGCCAAGGAGAAGATAAAGAGACTGAGGGAAAAATCAGAATTCAAACCAGTACAGGGTATGCAACCTCCTGGAGACAGGGTACGAAGCTGATGGAGGGCGCCTTCCAGGGGGGACTCTCGTTTGCAGAAATACTGCAAAACATCCAAAGTGCCTAGCCTGCTTTAGAGGCAGAAGCTATGAAAGCAGCTACCTCACAGGAAGGTGCAAAATGTACTGAACAAATGTTGGAAAGGAAAAAAACAGTTATAATTGTAGGAGTACAGGAACCAGAAGGATCCAGTCAGGAGGAGGGAGAAGGGGGGACCGAGCAACAATGACAGAGATCTTGAAGAGATTGGATATGAAAGAGGCAAATTGCAACATAGAGAAGGTTTTCAGACTGGGCATCTACAAGAAGAAAAGGAAACGATTGATAAAGGTAGTTCTAATGAACGAGGTAATAAAAGAAAAAATCCTATCCAGAAAGAGCAGATTTATGAGGTTAGGGGGATGTGATGACGTCTCTCTGCAAAGGTACATGACGAGGGAAGAGAGAAGGAAGGCTGCAGAAGCAAGGAGGAGACGCAAAGAAAGGGTTTAGAATATGGGAGTCACAAGACTCAGATCAGTAGCTCCAGGAACCTCAGAGGGGAGTGGGAATCCCCCCACCAACAAGCCAGTAACCCCAGGGTGGATTATAACAGAAGCCTCTCATCATCCATCTCCATAGCCATCCCTCAACAATCACCTGCACCTCCCCATACAGTGAAGTTCCTCTTCAGACCATGCCCCCTCCCTGGTCTCTGACCCCAGGCCCACCATGTTCCCCCCCCCCTCATGCCCGTCTTCTTCCCCAACCCCCTTCCACAGGCCCTCCCTGTTCCTTCACCCCTTGACCTTCCCTTGTTTCTCCAGCCCATGCCCTTCCCAGTTCCGCCACCCCAAGCTCTCCTTCCTACTCCAACCCCCCTTCCTCCTTGACCCCACCCCTCCCCAGGCTCCCTTTCCCTCCCCAACCCCCAGCCTCCCGGTCAACCCAACCCAGTCTCCCCTGCAAACCCCAACCCGTGATCTCCCACCACATGTCCCTCCTGCTTCCTCATCCCATGCCCTAATTAACCCCCAACCTCCGACCCCTTCAGCCACACCACCTAATACCCTTCTAGCCTCCCAGCTCCTCCTTGCTAGGCCCTCCCACCCCATGACACCTCCTGCCCTCCAACTCCAGGAGAATCAATAGAAACTGAGAATAGACAGAGGAGAGTCAGCTTCAATGTAATGCACTCGGACATAAATGGGGTTACAAGCAAGACAACTGAACTTAGGGAAAGAGCACAGGAAGTAAACCCAAATGTAATTGGACTCACAGAAACAAAACTCTCAGTAATCATAATGAATGCAGTGTTTTCCCAGGACTACAGTGTAATAGGTAAAGAGAGGAAGGGAAGGGGAGGAGGCGGAGTGGCTCTACTGATGAGAAATTAATTGAGTTTCGAGGAGATGGTTATTCCGGGATGTGAAGGGTTCAGAGACTTTATAACAGGTACCATGACGATGGGAGGATCAAGAGTAGTAGTAGCAGTCATATATAACCCAACCACCAAATGAAAGAAGACCCACACAGGAGTATGACAGAAACAACATAGCAGTTAGCACTATAATTGAGAGAGCAACCGCTGCTGCCTGTAGAAATTGCTCCCATCTGCTCATAATTTTGGACTTTAATCACCGAAGGATAGACTGGGAAAACAAGGAACCATATGGAGGTGAGGAAACATGAAGAGCAAAACTATTGGAGGTGGCGACTAGAAACTTTTTAAGTCAGTATGTCAAGGGTCCCAAGAGAATGAGAGGCAACGATGAACCAGCAAGACTCGACCTAGTATTTACTCTGAACGATTCAGACATAAGGGAAATCGGTCTCGAATCTCCCGTGGGAATGAGTGATCACAGTGTGAGAGTTTGAGATTAGTGGAATAAGTGAAATGGTTGAGGAATTGAGCTCGGAAAATGTCTAAGAATTTTGTTTATTCTTTAACCTTTATTCCTGTCATGATATTCAATTAGGTCGCCTGAGGAAGGACTTGCTTAGCTAACACACAAAGTGTAGTAAGCTGCTCATTCCTCACTCTAGGACCATATATGAACAATTGACTAGGCGCGAGCAAACGCTATGACACCCAATAAAATTGAAATCCCCTCCACTTGGTCGCTGACCTTCGCCATTCGCCGAAATGAATCTAACGAGTTGGTCCTGGGCTCTCACAACAATAATTTATTGTTGTGTGGTGCCGTATATTTGGTCCAAAACTCTGAATCAGTCTCAATTTGATTAGTCGAGTGTGAAGAACATTTGCATAACAATAATAATGTGTGGGGTGTAACGAAAAGACAGTGTTAACCATAACAACATAGTTTATTCAATAAAGTACTAACTACTACAACAAAACAAAAAGAAATGTCAATGACGTTACTCGAAATCCTTCCTGTGACACTATCAATGACAGCTAGACACCAGTCCCTCGGACTGTATAATGAACTAACTCGAAGATAAGCGTGAACACAGAGGAATCAACAATATACAAGAACTAACAGATCTATAATCACAATTACAACAAATGACACAGTGGATTCTGAAACACGTCTCCAGTAACCTCCTAACTGTTCTACGTTCTGTGCAGTCTACACCTGCAATAGCGGTTGCAATGCAATAAAATCAGTAGCCTTTCAATGACAACAATGACTAATGGGTTCACTGGCAACTCCAGCACCCTTCCTCATATTAATCCTTATGTTAACACTCCGTCCCCCTGACGATCAACAATCAATAACAATTTGATTTACGTTAATAACAAAATAACATTCACGTTAATTTAATAACTCTTACAACTGTCACTAGTAACGCGGAAATTACACAACACTCTACCCGTCGAGCATTCAGTGAGAAAATCCCATTAATCCCTGTACTACCAGACAACTGATTAATCTCTTTACTAGTTACGTTAATTTACGTTAATCGGTTACTAATCACTAAGCGATGGTAAACTCTGATTTACAATGTCCAACGTGCTAAGAGAACGGTAATCAATCGTGATTACTTTTACGGTAATTAATTACAATCATCAAGATCAATAATTAATCAATTAAATATGCAACCTTTCACACTGGCTCAGCAATTTACATTAAGATATGAATTCCGTCTAAGCCTTCCATACTCAGACCTTTTCAAGTAGCTAATAACAGTAATTAGGCACCACGTTTACGTTATTCTAAAATGACGTTACTCCTCCCACGAGTCAATCAAGTGCCGGTACTTCCGGGCAGATAAATAACGACGTTACATTAATGGAACAATGGAGCCTTCGTGTGAGTCGATCAAACACGGATCGAGGCTAATTACTTTGACTTCCTGAAACACGTCAATTACCCAGCCAACTGACCGTTAATTACGACAGACAATACTCTAATTCTTATCTGGCTGATGGCTAGGCTCCCTGAGACTACCGTAGCTGCTTTGCAAGAAAGTAAATTAAGCCAAACGTATTCTACGTTACTCAAATTGTCAAAGAACAAATTCTCTTAAAGCAAAGAGCGTTTCCTTGGTTACGTTATATTAATTGCCTCGCAATCACCTCACTGAATACTGGACTTCGATGTTCTACCAGATAAACAGGAAAATATAAAAACCCAAGTACTCGTCTACAGCCGAGTTCACCCACGACAATGACAAATCACAGTGATTTACGTTACAATCCGGTTGCAATGACAATACTGCAGAACCTAGTAAAATAACATACAGGACATAAACCCTCTAAAACACTGCCCCACAATGACTTTACTGAACTGCAATCACATACGGTGATTGCTCAACACTTGCAACAATCACCATAATTGACAACCCCTTTGTAATAACACACATGGTAAGTACTCTGAATTCCAAGTAGTAGAATACTGCCCAACACTTACTTACTGTTGCAAATGGCCAACAGTGCGCTCTAAATAACCCCTTAGAACACAGGTCCACACATTGCAATCACCACAGTAAATAACACAATAATACTGGGCACCGTGACACTACGATAATATATATATAATTACGGCTGACACATGTAGCCTACAGCTATCAAACGTTACTGGGAACACTAAGGAGATCTTGCACTCCTTAAATCACATGGGTGAGTGATTTATCGATCCCGCAGGCCGAAAAACACTCCCGAGAATTACGTTACTCGACAGAGCGACGGCTATCACTCACCAACAGCCTCGTCACTCATCAAATTCTACCAAAATTACGCTAATACTGCAACCACAATTATATATATTTTTATTATTTATATATTATTTTTTTTTTTTTATAAAGTTTGTGAGGGTACCACCTCTGGTGCCAATGTGGGGACCCATAGCCTCGGAGAAGAAAATAAAAAGTATTCAGAGGAGACCTTGTGGTTTCTCACTGAACACTAATATTATCTTCTCCTACCACCCCCATTCTTTTGTATGTACACATATATATTTACTTTATTTGAACTGTGTTACAAAAAGGAGTTACATACGGGTTACAAAGATGGTTATCATAGGCTGTCGAGTTCCTCCAGCTCCTCAGATGGCGGGCAGGAACCCTGGATGCAGTGCGCATTTCCCCTCTGTATCGCCACACTGAGGCGCTGGAAAAGAAAGCTTGCAGCTCTTGGGTCCCTTGTTGTTTCAATGAGCCTAGAACCCAGTTCCTTCAAAAAACTGGTAGCACTTTTACCCCAGGCGCCGAGTGTCTCAGAAGCAATGAGGACAAAATTGTAGTGGTGATCCAGTTCACTATACTTACGGGATTTGGCTGCTTCCCTGTGGGTGGCAGCGCCACCTGGTTGTGCAACACTGAGGTTAATGTAGGTGTTAGCCAGGGTTGATACGCACGTGTAGTCCCATACCAACTGCTTGCCATTCTTCCAGGGGTTCACTGTGATACCATCCGGGCGACCAATAAGAACATCAGAGTTACGGGGCGTTAGGTAACGGGGCTCTCTTTCAGCTGGGCATCCAGCTGTGGTGAGGCTCCTCTTGATGATGTCGTTAACTTCATTGTGCCTCGAGTGCCATCCCCCTGTGCTTTGGCAGAGTAGGCCATGGTGGCCGTACCTGTCAGCCACCACCTCGCCGCAAATACACCTATATCTGGTGTGGATTGGGGCAGCAAGGCGGAGGGCCACAGCAATTCGGAGGGCGTGTGGTGTGAGACGCGTGCCAGTTGCCGACATTGGGGTTGCTAACAGGAAATCCCCTGCATGTGGTGCTGCTACTGCTGTGAGGCGAGCAATGTCGTGTTGTGTTGTTGCAGCACCCAGGCACTCTGCAGCAACTTGGTCTACAATGGGGCCATCCCAGCTGGATTGCTTGTGGGCTTTTGGGGATGGTGGTTGAGGTGATTGGCCTGCACGAGAGGCCCACTCTGTGGCACAGCGTGTAAAATTGGGATCATGTACACCTGCCAGCTGATGTAAGTGGGCAGGTAGAATTTCCTTCACAAGGTCGTCGGATGCTGATAAGGAGGACAGGAAGGCTGGAACAGCGATTTGCGTTGCTGTTCGAACTCCGAGGCCCCCAAGTCTTACGGGAGGAGAGGCTTGTTTCCACTGTAGGTCATCGAGAGAGAGGTTAAGAGCTTTTTCTAGCATTGATTTCAGTAACCGGTCATACTCACTTAGTTTTTGGCTACTGTAAGATGGTGAACACCTCAGAAAGTAGGTTAACCTGGGGAGGGACAGACATCTGGTGATGAGGTAGAGTGCATCATGAGCATCAATATCCTCAATCCTCCCATCCATCCTCTTAAGGTCGGCGATTTTCTTATCAAGGACCTCATCGATGGCTTTCAGCCCCAGGGCAGCTCCTAGGAGTGTGCTGTCTTCAGGTTTAGTTTTATGGATATTTGGCAGAAGATCCTCTATTCTCTCTACGATGCCCTGGTTGGAACATATTATTTCACATTTAGAAGGGTTCAGGGTGAGGCCTAAAACTGCACCTTGCTCCTGGATTTTTCTGATGTCCTCCAGGAGGGAGTCTTGGGAACCAGCTAGGGTACCATCATCCAAGAACCAGATGTTAAGCTCGCTGGACAGGACCTCTGTGACTTGTTTGATGACTAAGCAGAAAAGGAGAGGAGCAAGGGGGTCACCCTGTTGGACGCCTTCTCGCGAGTCAATTTCATGTTCGCCAAAAAGTAGCTTAAGATCCATACTGTAGCATGAATGTACAAAAGGGTAGAGGGAAGGGAAATGACTATGAACCGCACGGAGTACAGCATCCCTCCGCACCAAATTGAAGGCATTTTTGAAATCTAGCTTGATAAGGGCCTTTTCATCTGTGATGTTGGCGATGAAGGCTCGAGCTGCATGGGCTGCCGCCTCACACCCTTGTGGAATGCCAAACCCGAGCTGTTTTGGCCGCTGCATCACTAACTGTTCTTGCAGCTGCCTTTGCGACGAGACGCCGGAGAGAATTGCCCACAGCTATTGGCCTGATCCCTCCATCCTTTTTCTTTAGAGCACAGAGAGATGCTCCAAAAAAGATAGGTCTTATGGACGCTGGTATGTTGCCAGCTAGACATGTGTTGGTGAATCTGGTTAGTTCCACCAAGAGGTTTTTTGCAATGTCACCCAGTGCAGGGTTGAGCATTTGCTTGAGGTGGTTGGGTTTTAGTCCTGTGAACCCTCCTGCTGATCCTTTAGGGAAGGACATGGCTGCTTTATGGACCACAGATTCAGCCACCCAGAGAGGTTCTGCTCCGGTAGCCCCCACTTGTACAATGTCGTCCTCACGCGGAGCCCTGGGTGGGTGTTTCTCCCTTAGGGCTTGAGCTGTTGCGGCATCTCTGTCGGCAATTGAGTCCTCACTGGTGATGACTCGTATAGCGCCAATAGTGTTTCCTTCTTCTATTTTCTTAGTGACTGATGTTCTGATTTTTGATGTCTCGGATATGGCACTGTTGCTCTTCCTGCCGTGGGTGTTTCTCGCGCGAGTGGGAAGGCGCACCTGGTTTTCCTCCCTGGGAAGGGAGGACAACTGTTATATATATATATTACATATATATATACATATATATATACAACTGTTATATAAACTGTTATATATATATATATATATATATATATATATATATATATATATATATATATATATATATATATATATATATATATATATATATATATAAATATATATATATATATATATATATATATATATATATATATATATATATATATATATATATATATATATATGTCGTACCTAGTAGCCAGAATGCACTTTTTGGCTTACTATGCAAGGCCCGATTTACCTAATAAGCCAAGTTTTCATGAAATAATTGTTTTTCGACTGCCTAACCTACCTAACCTAACCTAACCTAACTTTTTCGGCTACCTAACCTAACCTAACCTACAAAGATAGGTTAGGTTAGGTTAGGTAGGGTTGGCTAGGTTCGGGCATATATCTACGTTATTTTTAACTCCAATATAAAAAAATTGACCTCATACATAATGAAATTGTTAGTTTTATCATTTCATAAGAAAAAAATTAGAGAAAATATATTAATTCAGGAAAACTTGGCTTATTAGGCAAATCGGGCCTTGCATAGTTGGCTGAGAAGTGCGTTCTGGCTACTAGGTACGACATATATATATATATATATATATATATATATATATATATATATATATATATATATATATATATATATATGTCGTACCTAGTAGCCAGAACGCACTTCTCAGCCTACTATGCAAGGACCGATTTGACTAATAAGCCAAGTTTTTATGAATTAATTGTTTTTCCACTACCTAACCTGCCTAACCTAACCTAACCTAACTTTTTCGGCTACCTAACCTAACCTAACCTGTAAAGATAGGTTAGGTTAGGTTAGGTAAGGTCATATATCTACGTTAATTTTAACTCCAATAAAAATATATCGACCTCATACATAATGAAATGGGTAGCTTTATCATTTCATAAGAAAAAAATTATAGAACATATATTAATTCAGGAAAACTTGGCTTATTAGGCAAATCGGACTTTGCATAGTAGGCCGATAAGTGCATTCTGGCTATTAGGTACGACATATATATATATGTATATATATATATATATATATATATATATATATATATATATATATATGTCGTACCTAGTAGCCAGAACTCACTTCTCAGCCTACTATTCAAGGCCCGATTTGCCTAATAAGCCAAGTTTTCCTGAATTAATATATTTACTATAATTTTTTTCTCATGAAATGATAAAGCAACCCTTTTCTCTATGTATGAGGACAATTTTTTTTTATTGGAGTTAAAATTAACGTAGATATATGACCGAACCTAACCAACCCTACCTAACCTAACCTAACCTATATTTATAGATAAGGTTAGGTTAGGTAGCCAAAAAAAGCTAGGTTAGGTTAGGTTAGGTAGGTTAGGTAGACGAAAAAACATTAATTCATGAAAACTTGGCTTATTAGGCAAATCGGGCCTTGAATAGTAGGCTGAGAAGTGCGTTCTGGCTATTAGGTACGACATATATATATATATATATATATATATATATATATATATATATATATATATATATATATATATATATATATATATATATATATGTATATATATATATATATATATATATATATATATATATATATATATATATATATGTATATATATATATATATATATATATATATATATATATATATATATATATATATATATATATATATATATATATATATATATAATTGTGGTTGCAGTATTAGCGTAATTTTGGTAGAATTTGATGAGTGACGAGGCTGTTGGTAAGTGATACCCGTCGACTCGAACCCTAGCCAGCACAGATGCCTTCCAGCAACTGGCATAACAGGTATGCCTTAACCCGCTCCACCACCCGCTCAGACAAATATATATATATATATATATATATATATATATATATATATATATATATATATATATATATATATATATATATATATATATATATATATATATATATATATATATATATATATGTATATATATATATATATATATATATATATATATATATATATATATAACTGAAAACTCACACCCCAGAAGTGACTCGAACCCATACTCCCACAACTGGTAAGTACAGGGACGCCTTAATCCGCTTGACCATCACGACCGGACATAAGGAAGTGATAGCCGAGGCTATATGAACCACTTCCCCGCCGGCACTCGGATGGTAATCTTGGGCATAGCATTTTATCAAATCACCTCATTCTTTGGGGCACACGTGAGGAACACAAATGCAAACAAGCCTGAATGGTCCCCAGGACTATATACAACTGAAAACTCACACCCCAGAAGTGACTCGAACCCATACTCCCACAACTGGTAAGTACAGGGACGCCTTAATCCGCTTGACCATCACGACCGGACATAAGGAAGTGATAGCCGAGGCTATATGAACCACTTCCCCGCCGGCACTCGGATGGTAATCTTGGGCATAGCATTTTATCAAATCACCTCATTCTTTGGGGCACACGTGAGGAACACAAATGCAAACAAGCCTGAATGGTCCCCAGGACTATATACAACTGAAAACTCACACCCCAGAAGTGACTCGAACCCATACTCCCACAACTGGTAAGTACAGGGACGCCTTAATCCGCTTGACCATCACGACCGGACATAAGGAAGTGATAGCCGAGGCTATATGAACCACTTCCCCGCCGGCACTCGGATGGTAATCTTGGGCATAGCATTTTATCAAATCACCTCATTCTTTGGGGCACACGTGAGGAACACAAATGCAAACAAGCCTGAATGGTCCCCAGGACTATATACAACTGAAAACTCACACCCCAGAAGTGACTCGAACCCATACTCCCACAACTGGTAAGTACAGGGACGCCTTAATCCGCTTGACCATCACGACCGGACATAAGGAAGTGATAGCCGAGGCTATATGAACCACTTCCCCGCCGGCACTCGGATGGTAATCTTGGGCATAGCATTTTATCAAATCACCTCATTCTTTGGGGCACACGTGAGGAACACAAATGCAAACAAGCCTGAATGGTCCCCAGGAGTATATACAACTGAAAACTCACACCCCAGAAGTGACTCGAACCCATACTCCCACAACTGGTAAGTACAGGGACGCCTTAATCCGCTTGACCATCACGACCGGACATAAGGAAGTGATAGCCGAGGCTATATGAACCACTTCCCCGCCGGCACTCGGATGGTAATCTTGGGCATAGCATTTTATCAAATCACCTCATTCTTTGGGGCACACGTGAGGAACACAAATGCAAACAAGCCTGAATGGTCCCCAGGACTATATACAACTGAAAACTCACACCCCAGAAGTGACTCGAACCCATACTCCCACAACTGGTAAGTACAGGGACGCCTTAATCCGCTTGACCATCACGACCGGACATAAGGAAGTGATAGCCGAGGCTATATGAACCACTTCCCCGCCGGCACTCGGATGGTAATCTTGGGCATAGCATTTTATCAAATCACCTCATTCTTTGGGGCACACGTGAGGAACACAAATGCAAACAAGCCTGAATGGTCCCCAGGACTATATACAACTGAAAACTCACACCCCAGAAGTGACTCGAACCCATACTCCCACAACTGGTAAGTACAGGGACGCCTTAATCCGCTTGACCATCACGACCGGACATAAGGAAGTGATAGCCGAGGCTATATGAACCACTTCCCCGCCGGCACTCGGATGGTAATCTTGGGCATAGCATTTTATCAAATCACCTCATTCTTTGGGGCACACGTGAGGAACACAAATGCAAACAAGCCTGAATGGTCCCCAGGACTATATACAACTGAAAACTCACACCCCAGAAGTGACTCGAACCCATACTCCCACAACTGGTAAGTACAGGGACGCCTTAATCCGCTTGACCATCACGACCGGACATAAGGAAGTGATAGCCTAGGCTATATGAACCACTTCCCCGCCGGCACTCGGATGGTAATCTTGGGCATAGCATTTTATCAAATCACCTCATTCTTTGGGGCACACGTGAGGAACACAAATGCAAACAAGCCTGAATGGTCCCCAGGACTATATACAACTGGATTAAGGCGTCCCTGTACTTACCAGTTGTGGGAGTATGGGTTCGAGTCACTTCTGGGGTGTGAGTTTTCAGTTGTATATAGTCCTGGGGACCATTCAGGCTTGTTTGCATTTGTGTTCCTCACGTGTGCCCCAAAGAATGAGGTGATTTGATAAAATGCTATGCCCAAGATTACCATCCGAGTGCCGGCGGGGAAGTGGTTCATATAGCCTCGGCTATCACTTCCTTATGTCCGGTCGTGATGGTCAAGCGGATTAAGGCGTCCCTGTACTTACCAGTTGTGGGAGTATGGGTTCGAGTCACTTCTGGGGTGTGAGTTTTCAGTTGTATATAGTCCTGGGGACCATTCAGGCTTGTTTGCATTTGTGTTCCTCACGTGTGCCCCAAAGAATGAGGTGATTTGATAAAATGCTATGCCCAAGATTACCATCCGAGTGCCGGCGGGGAAGTGGTTCATATAGCCTCGGCTATCACTTCCTTATGTCCGGTCGTGATGGTCAAGCGGATTAAGGCGTCCCTGTACTTACCAGTTGTGGGAGTATGGGTTCGAGTCACTTCTGGGGTGTGAGTTTTCAGTTGTATATAGTCCTGGGGACCATTCAGGCTTGTTTGCATTTGTGTTCCTCACGTGTGCCCCAAAGAATGAGGTGATTTGATAAAATGCTATGCCCAAGATTACCATCCGAGTGCCGGCGGGGAAGTGGTTCATATAGCCTCGGCTATCACTTCCTTATGTCCGGTCGTGATGGTCAAGCGGATTAAGGCGTCCCTGTACTTACCAGTTGTGGGAGTATGGGTTCGAGTCACTTCTGGGGTGTGAGTTTTCAGTTGTATATAGTCCTGGGGACCATTCAGGCTTGTTTGCATTTGTGTTCCTCACGTGTGCCCCAAAGAATGAGGTGATTTGATAAAATGCTATGCCCAAGATTACCATCCGAGTGCCGGCGGGGAAGTGGTTCATATAGCCTCGGCTATCACTTCCTTATGTCCGGTCGTGATGGTCAAGCGGATTAAGGCGTCCCTGTACTTACCAGTTGTGGGAGTATGGGTTCGAGTCACTTCTGGGGTGTGAGTTTTCAGTTGTATATAGTCCTGGGGACCATTCAGGCTTGTTTGCATTTGTGTTCCTCACGTGTGCCCCAAAGAATGAGGTGATTTGATAAAATGCTATGCCCAAGATTACCATCCGAGTGCCGGCGGGGAAGTGGTTCATATAGCCTCGGCTATCACTTCCTTATGTCCGGTCGTGATGGTCAAGCGGATTAAGGCGTCCCTGTACTTACCAGTTGTGGGAGTATGGGTTCGAGTCACTTCTGGGGTGTGAGTTTTCAGTTGTATATAGTCCTGGGGACCATTCAGGCTTGTTTGCATTTGTGTTCCTCACGTGTGCCCCAAAGAATGAGGTGATTTGATAAAATGCTATGCCCAAGATTACCATCCGAGTGCCGGCGGGGAAGTGGTTCATATAGCCTCGGCTATCACTTCCTTATGTCCGGTCGTGATGGTCAAGCGGATTAAGGCGTCCCTGTACTTACCAGTTGTGGGAGTATGGGTTCGAGTCACTTCTGGGGTGTGAGTTTTCAGTTGTATATAGTCCTGGGGACCATTCAGGCTTGTTTGCATTTGTGTTCCTCACGTGTGCCCCAAAGAATGAGGTGATTTGATAAAATGCTATGCCCAAGATTACCATCCGAGTGCCGGCGGGGAAGTGGTTCATATAGCCTCGGCTATCACTTCCTTATGTCCGGTCGTGATGGTCAAGCGGATTAAGGCGTCCCTGTACTTACCAGTTGTGGGAGTATGGGTTCGAGTCACTTCTGGGGTGTGAGTTTTCAGTTGTATATAGTCCTGGGGACCATTCAGGCTTGTTTGCATATATATATATATATATATATATATATATATATATATATATATATATATAAATATATATGAAAATATCAGACCACGGAGGAAAATGAAACAGGAATTTCCTTAAGTACTTTCGTAGGGTTCTTTCCGTGGTTTAATACATCTTAGATGTATTAAACCCGTGGTTTAATACATCTTTCCTTCTGAAGATATATTTAATATACGAAAGTACTTAAGGAAATTCCTGTTTCATTTTCCTCCGTGGTCTGACATTGTCATATTCTTAATCACGTGTTTATTTTCGTGTTGTGGGAAATTTTTACCCACCATATCTAATAATCATCTAAGAAATGTATAATTTCTATATCATATCTAAATCATATCAAAATCATATCTAAATCATATCAAAATCATATTAGAATCATTATAGATTCATTATATAGCTTGATCCTGGATGACAATAGCACCATGAACACGTACGCAACTGGGCCCTTTTGATGCCTGTCATGTTCACAGAAAATGGTACCATCCGTTTTCTATGTGCGGCGGCTGGGACGCCAGAGAGAGTGGAGGTAAACAGGAGAGCGTACAGGACGCCAGCCAAGCTTGGTAGCTACTAGTCATGTAATCATATTAAGTATTAAAGTCAGTAACCAAGTCATGACTTTACATCAACCCTACAACCAAGACTTCCTCAGTAACACACAAACACCACATTGGCGACGAGGATGAACTGTGAACGC
Source organism: Procambarus clarkii (assembly GCF_040958095.1). Classification (NCBI taxonomy): domain Eukaryota; kingdom Metazoa; phylum Arthropoda; class Malacostraca; order Decapoda; family Cambaridae; genus Procambarus; species Procambarus clarkii. The sequence goes on along the minus strand of NW_027189137.1, from coordinate 2,850,998 downwards.
AGGTATTTGTTCAGTTTCAAACACAAGGGAGAAGCATGCTGCCTGGAGGAGGAAGAGAAGCTGTGAGCGCCATACCCGATGCTGTATGCTAACCGATGCTGTGTGCTAACCAATGCTGTGTGCTAAACGATGCTGTGTGCTAACCAATGCTGTGTGCTACCCAAGCTGTGTGCTACCCAAGCTATGCTGAAGAAACTGTGTACTGAGGAATCTGCCGACGTTGTGTACGAAACGACGCTTTGATGTGTACAAAACCTGATGTTTTGGTTACGAAACGAAGCTTCGTGCTACAAAATTCATCACACTGAACTGACTGCTGTACCAACTGCTGCACCAACTGCTGTACCAACTGCTGTACCAACTGCTGTACCAACTGCTGCTGTACCAACTGCTGTGACAACTGCTGTGCTGCTGCTGTGAGTAGGAACAACACATGTACACAAGGGCTAGGTAAGAAGTCAGTTGCTGCTATATTGTGCACTGTTGTGAACTTCTGCATTAAAATGCTTGTGTGCTTTGCAAAATTAAAGTAATTACAGTGAATTCTTGACTAACATATACAGTGCAGTAAGTGTTTAATATTCTGAGGAACATTTAAGTGATAAGTTTACATTTATTCAGTAAAAAATGGCAAATATACCTCAGTTTCCTGCATTTGATCCTGACTGTGACCAGACAAACCTGTCACAGAGGTGGGTCAAATGGCTTAAAAGGTTTGAAAATTTTTTGATAGTTTCTGACATCAAAAGTGCTGAAAGAAAGCGTGCCTTTCTACTTCATTATGCAGGTGATAGAGTTTGTGACATCTTTGACACACTGAAAGACACTGGTGGTGCCAAAGATTATGACATTGCCAAAGCCAAACTAACAGAGCATTTCAAACCAAGGCAAAATACTGCAATGGAAATTATGCATTTCAGGAGAGCAAAACAACTCTCTAATGAAACTGTGGATCAATACCACACACGTCTGCAGGGTTTAGCAGCCCATTGTGAGTTTGCTGATGTTGACAAAGAAATCAAACAGCAAATAATTGAAACATGCACATCTACACGTCTCCGTCGAAGAGCTCTAGAACTTGTTGATGATGATAGTTCTCTTACCAAGATACTGGATATGGCTCGTCGAATGGAAGATGCTGCACGTGATGCTCGTGTCATGGAGTGCAGTGCCAATAACGGTTCTGCCACTGTTACTAACAGTGATGAGGTACGTAAGGTTCAGGGAGGACACCGTGATCAAAGAAGATATCATGGCAAACCTAACAGTAAATTTAGCCGAGAACCACGTCACAACTGGGGTCAAGGAACAAGGCTCAAGCAGTCACAACGACCCACATCAGAGGGTGTCAACAATAAATGTTACAATTGTGGAGGAGACTACCCACACCAAGATAATGTTTGTCCTGCTCAAGGTAAGAAGTGCTATGAGTGTGGAAAACTAGGTCATTTTGGTGCTATGTGTCGTTCCGCACTAAAGAAACCACAGTCAATGAATAAAAGCACTGTACGAGGATCAGGTCATAGGGGTCGAGGTGGTAAACACAATATTGCACCTCAAATCAAGAATGTTAACAATGTACAAGACAACATTTCATTACAACCAGTCTCAGATGACAGTGAATGTGATTATACTTATGGAGTACAAGCAATCACAGAATGGAATGATCTTCCAAACAACCCAGAGACATGTGTATACATTGCTGGTATTTGTCTCAAGGTTCTCATTGACACTGGATCAAACATTGATACCATTGCTGAGTGCCACTATGAAAAATTTAGAAAACAGTTCCCAAAGCTAGAAAAATACAATGGTAAAGCCACTGCCTATGCTTCGAAGTTAGCCTTGCCAGTGATTGGAACTTTAACTGCAGAGATTAAGTCAAAGAATGCAATGCTCATTACTACATTCCATGTTGTTAGGAATGCAAAGGAGTCTTTACTCAGTTACAAGACTTCAACCAAATTGGGGCTACTTCAGCTTTCTAATGCTGTAGCAGTGGAATCTGCAAACAATGTTGATGGTATTGTTGCTGAATTCTCTGATCGATTTAAATCCATAGGTTGTTATACTGATAGCAAAGTACATCTGCATATCAACCCAGATGTAATTCCAGTTGCCCAACCACATCGCCGACAACCATTCCATACTCGCAAGAAAGTCGATGCCGAACTGGATAGGCTGATAGAACTAGATATCATTGAACCAGTAACAGGCCCAACACCATGGGTAAGCCCAATTGTCACTCCACCAAAGCCGAAGAATCCAGATGAGATACGCATTTGTGTGGACGCATGTCCACACAAATGGACAAGTGTTCCCAACAAGGCAATAATGCGTGAACGCCATCCTACACCGACTGTAGATGATATGATCTACCGCTTGAATGGTGCAACTGTATTCAGCAAGTTAGATTTAAACAAGGGCTATCATCAGCTTGAACTTGATGAGGAGAGTCGATTCATCACAACGTTTACGACACATCGAGGTCTGTATAGGTACAAGCGCCTGAGTTTTGGTATTAACAGTGCTGCCGAGGTATTCCAGCACATCATCAGCCAGGTATTGCAAGACATACCTAATGCTGACAACATGTCTGATGACATCATTGTTTATGGCCGTACTCAAGCTGAACACGACAAAGCTCTTCGTGCAACATTGCAACGCTTACGAGAAAAGAATTTGACGTTAAGCCGAGCAAAGTGTGAGTTCAATCAACATAAAATTGAATTCTTTGGACATGTACTTAGTGACAAAGGTCTGTCTCCAGATCCTAAGAAAGTTGCAGATATCAAGAATGCTGCACCTCCTTCAACGTCCACTGAAGTACATAGTTTTCTGGGAATGGCAAACTACTGTTCTCGCTTCATTCCAGATTTTGCTACCATTACAATGCCTCTACGTGAGCTCCTGATGAAAAATGCATCATGGTACTGGAGCGATATCGAGCAAAATGCATTTGATGCTGTGAAAGATGCACTAGTAGAGAATGCGACTGCTGCATACTTTGATCCATCAATGGACACTGAATTAACGGTGGATGCTAGTCCTGTTGGATTAGGTGCTGTTTTAGCCCAACACAAACCTGGTCAACCAGATTCCAGAGTAGTAATTGCCTACGCCAGCCGTTCTCTCACAGATGTTGAGCAACGATACAGTCAGACAGAGAAGGAAGCTCTTGCTCTTGTATGGGGCTGTGAACACTTCAATGTGTATCTGCTTGGTGCACCCTTCACCACGATAGTCACTGACCACAAACCGTTGGAGACCATCTTCAATAATCCAAAGTCCAAACCACCAGCTCGCATTGAGAGATGGGCTCTTCGTCTGAAACCATACAACTTTACGGTGAAATACAAGCCGGGTGCAGGCAATCCCGCTGATTACATCAGTCGACATCCTGCAAACAGTTTCACCATCACCAAGCATCAGCAAGTTGCCGAGGAATATGTACACTCTGTAACCTGTGATGCAGTCCCTAAGGCTCTTACTCTTGATGAAATCCGTACTGCAACCCTAGAGGACCCAACTCTGCAAGCAACAGTGGATGCATTGACTAAGAAAAAGTTTCCACGCATCCCACCCTCAGGAGTTGACCAAGATGCATTCAAAGCACTTGAACGCATCCAGACAGAATTAAGTGTTACGCAACAACGCGACACTGTGCTGCGAGGTACTCGTATCGTGATTCCAGCTGTTCTCCAGCAACGTGCTCTGAAGCTTGCACATCAAGGACACCAAGGTCTTGTTAGGACGAAACAGCTGCTACGAGAAAAGGTGTGGTTTCCTGGCATTGATCGTCAAGCAAAGGATATGCATGATGCCTGTGTCCCTTGCCAAGCTGCAGTGGATACTTCAAGACCAACACCTATACAACCTTCACCACTACCTGCTGCACCATGGACGGAAGTATCAATGGACTTCTGCGGACCACTACCAACTGGAGAGTACTTGATGGTAGTCATTGATGATCACTCACGTTATCCAGAAGTAGAAATCATCACTTCCACATCTGCAAAGGCTGTCATCCCGAAACTCGACAAGATCTTTTCAAACTTTGGCATTCCCGAAATTGTCAAGACAGACAATGGACCGCCATTCAATGGACAAGACTTCGTCAACTTTTCTGAGCATATTGGATTCAAACACCGCCGTGTGATGCCACTACATCCTCAAGCAAATGGAGAAGTTGAGAGATTCATGCAACCTCTCATGAAATCGGTACGCTGTGCTCATGCCGAAGGACGATCCTGGAAACAAGCTATGTATGCTTTTCTCAGGAACTACCGTGCAACACCACATGGAACAATGGGCAAGTCGCCTGGCGAACTTTTATTTGGACGTCCTATGAGAATCGCACTACCCGTCATGCCAGCCGAGGTAACGGATAAACGTCTCGCTGAGAAGGATGCACTAGCCAAGGGCAAAATGAAAATTGCTCATGATCAACGTGCAAAGGAACAATTCATAAAAGTTGGAGATACTGTTCTCGTTAAAAAGAAAAAAGAGGGAAAGTTAGATATGCCGTATGATACAAAACCATATAAAGTGATTAGTGTAAAAGGAACTATGGTAACAGCTAGTAATAGAGATCATAGTATAACACGTAATATGGCTTATTTCAAAGTGATTCCAACTAGTGTAGAAAATGATGAAGTGCAAAGTCGTGCAAAAGAAAAAGAAAAAATGAGTTATAACTCAATAAACAATTCATCAAGGGATATTATTGTATTTGGAGACTCTCGTCCTAAACGTCATGTTAAACGCCCTACACGATTTGATGATTAATTGTGTTCCTATGTAATGAAAAGTATTTACTTATTGTGCTAAACTAAATTTAATATTGTTTGAATAATGCAGATATCTCATTCAATATTTTGTAACTTTGTATTACAGTTTTTTTCATGTTTGTTTAACATTGCATATGTATTATTAACATTGAAATCCTTTGTGGAAAAGATTAAGTTGTTTAAATTCTTTGTGTGCTTAATTAATGTTAAATGTATGCAGTATCTCTTGATATGGTAATAACTTACTTTGTGTCAATAACTTTGCTTTGTGCTACAAGCATGGTAGACATCCTGTATTCATTCTTTTTAAAGAAAAGGAGGGATGTCATGTTCACAGAAAATGGTACCATCCGTTTTCTATGTGCGGCGGCTGGGACGCCAGAGAGAGTGGAGGTAAACAGGAGAGCGTACAGGACGCCAGCCAAGCTTGGTAGCTACTAGTCATGTAATCATATTAAGTATTAAAGTCAGTAACCAAGTCATGACTTTACATCAACCCTACAACCAAGACTTCCTCAGTAACACACAAACACCACAATGCCTACGTGACTTTGAACATGATCTCTCAAGGATCCAGAAGCTTCTAGAAGGATTTGTTAATTAAAAAACTATTGGAACATTGATTCAACATCCGGTAGGATTAAAAATCGAATCCTTAATAAGATTCAGTGGTACTTTCAAATACTACTTATAATCTTTAAATCTTATATCTAATTATATTATAATCACATCTTATCTTAATCATAAGTCTAGACTGTAAAAATAATCAATCAATATTCATTGAAAGTTACCTCTCAAGGGAGAGGGAGGAGCATCTCGGGGGCGAGAAGCGCCCACGACGATGCCTCGGGGCACTCCGCGTTTGTTTACAATTGAGTGAACAAGTGACTAATCCTTAGCGAACATTACCAGCTCAAGGACACCTTATCTAACATTTTTATCGCCAGTGAATACTCTCTAGAACTGGGGGAGTACCTGGACAATATCTACAAGGAAAATCCTAGAACATTTATAAAAATAAGAGTGTAGTGGAGATCACAGTGACGCGGTTTCCACCACCTTCATTCCTATTCTTTATCAAATATCATTCTTCTGCAACGCAGTTAAAGAAAAATCCAAGTAGCAACGCTACCAGATCATCATACAGCAACGCTGTGACAAAATATCGTGCCTAAACTCGACAAGAGAGTTAATCAGTCTGGCAAACTTGTCAGACAGGCAACCCGACTGGCAGAGAAGTATATTGAAGGTTATTTGGTATATGATTGGCCAATTGTATGCTTGTGTAGCTTTAATATCCTATAAATCTGTCTGTTGGTTAAAAAGCGAGGCTAAGCCTCATTCATCGGTACGTTTATTAAAATTGTAGTGTAGCTGTGAATCTTATCCAAGCACTGAACCTTATGAGTGTCCATTGTGTCAGAAAGAATTCAGCCTCAATAAGTAAGAACCTCACAAGTGTCCATAGTTTTGGAAAAGATTCAGTCAAGCTAACTGTATAAATTGAATATGTCTGCATATATATTTGAATATATAAATTAAGTTATCAATTGCTTGCTTAGTTATTTTTAAGTTATCATATAAGTTCATTTAATTGAATATAATTTCTAGTAGTTACTTAACAGTATTTAGACTACATTTAAGGTCATTTATTATACTTTTACAATTTAATTTGTTGTTTATAGTATAAGAATCTATTGGCTGTAAGTTATGGTGCTAGGTTAGACTATGTATGTTTAAATCCCTGATTTAAACAGAGCCAGTGTTCAGTCATACAACTGAATTTATCAAATCTTATCCTTGTATAAAATACAAGCTGATGTGAGATCCCTGTCTACAGGTGGATTGGAACTTCTATCAACTAAGTCATTCACCCCACCTGTCCCTTACAGCCCACAGTCTGTCATTAGGAAAAGAGGATCTAGGATTTACAACCCTAGCTAGAGATTTTAGTTTAATTAATTTGCAGACAGTAAATTTTTAATTTAGTTCAGTACAAGTCCCTGGTAGTCTCCTCTTATTTCAATCCCAGCAGGTTTTTCCCACACGTGATATACACACATAAATATATATATATATATATATATATATATATATATATATATATATATATATATATATATATATATATATATATATATATATATATATATATATATATAATTTATATATATATATCCCATTTGTCATGGCCCTGGGAACAATTCAAGAAATTAGCACCACACTCTGGTATCACTCCATATCACTCCACAGTAATCAATGGCCAGGAATCACTGACGTTACACCTGCAAGATTACACATGGAATAATATCACTCTGTCTCGCGGACGATCAAAAATTAATGAATTACCACAATTGAATATAAATATTACATGGACATCCTCTCAGTCCTTGGCTAATCTATGTATACTCTGTTCCCGTGTGTACCCACACACACACACACTGTAAGTCTGTGTACACAAGACGTAAGTCCCTCTGGACTGACAAGATGACAACAAGGGTGATTATCTCCTCGTCCACACTTCACTTCACCTCTACAGGTGCTTAGTGACAATGCGACGGAACACCCGACTTCGAATTCAAGCTTTAGAGACTAACCAGAAATCTCCAGAAATACACACATAGGTACTTACTCATTAATACTGCCGGCCTTACACACACACCATTCGCATACATCAGGCACCCTGCTACGGGTGGCTGACTCATAGTAGTGGAGATGGCAAGAGCGGTCCTCACGTGGTATCTTACGTGCAATTGGTGCGCACTCGAACCCCCCAACCCCCTCACAACAAGGCTCTTCCATGACGACGAGTCAAGTGGCTGGCGCAGGCGGCCCACAGCTCACCCACCATGCGGCCTAGCTGTTTCCGCGCAAACTTGAGTCTCGCTTCAAGCCATACAATAGAATGATGCTATTGGCATATCTCTGTCCACAGACGTGCTATCCCGGCTAGGGTAACATTTCTGGAATGCTGATGACGGGGGCACTCACATGAGCCTAAACACTAGATGTTTCGGTTGTTGGTTACCAAACTTAAGTCTGCGCACTTAACAAGTGCACTTAACAAGTGTACTGGCCTCCACAGGCATAAGAGCACCATTGTAAGTGAGCTGGTGAACCATCCCCTCACACACAGTGTACTGTTGTTTGAGTATCTGGTCATACTGTTATCTTGAATATTAGAGGAAAGACGGCTCAAGACATGATGGACTACATCACACAGAAGTGCAAGGAGGCAGCAGACAAGTTCGTCCCAATACAAGCGGAAATGAAATGCAAATGAGAAACCCGTGGTTTAATCAAGGATGTAAGCTAGCAAATCCACTAAGTAAAGGCTTGTGGAGAAACTATAGAAACAACAGAACACTAGAGAGCTGAGAAAGATACCAGAATTCCGGGAATGAATACATCTGGGTTAGAAAAGAGGTAGAGAGGCAGTATGAAAATGACATAGCGAGCAAGGCAAAGACTCAACCCAAACTGCTGCATAACCACATCAGGAGGAAAACAATAGTGAAGGAACAAGTAATGAAACTGATGATATGGGCAGAAAGATTCACTACAAACAACAAGGAAGTGTGTGAGGAACTCAATACGATATTCCAGGAGGTTTTCACTTATGTGTAAGGAGAAGTCCTAGAGATAAGAGAGGGAATATCAAAACAGGACACCACTAGAGGAGTTTGTGACTACCAGTGGGGAGGAGAGGAAGCATCTGCCTGATTTGGATGTGACAAAGGTTATTGGTCCAGATGGAATTTCACCATGGATTCTAAAGGAAGGATCAGAAGCTCTATGCATCCCACTCTCCATGGTGTACAACAAATCACTGGAAACAGGTGAACTGCCAAAAATTTGGAAGACGGCCAATGAAGTTCCAATATACAGGAAGGGTGATAGGCAGGTGGCACTGAGCTAGAGGCCAGTGTCACTAACTTGCATTCCATGCAAGTTGATGGAGAAGATTGTGCGTAGAAAGCTAGTAGAACATCTTGAGAGAAAGAACTTTGTAATGCAACGTCAACAAGGATTCAGAGATGCCAAATCATGCCTAACACGTTTAATTGAGTTCTATGACCAGGCAACAAAAATTTGGTACTAGAGAGAGGGCTGGGCAGAATGCATATTTGTTGACTGTCAGAAAGCCTCTGTCACAGTACCACAAAAGAGACTAGTACAAAACTGGAGATGCAGGCCGGAGTGAAAGGGAAAGTACTCCACTGGATAAAGGAGTACCTAAGCAACAGGACACAGCGAGTCACTGTGAGGGGTGAGGTCTGGGAGTGGCGAGGAATCACCAGTGGAATTCCACATGGATCAGTCCTTGGACCTGTACTGATTCTGAAATAAGTAAATGATCTCCCAGAAGGAATTGACTCGTTCCTCTCAATGTTTGCTGATGATGCAAAAACTATGAGGAGAATCAAGACAGAGGAAGATAGTATGAGGCTACAAGATGAGCTAGAAAAACTGAAGGGTGATCTTCAGGCAAGGTGAGGGAAGGGTCCAACAAATGGCTACTAAAGTTCAACCCAAGTAAATGTAAGGTAATGAAACTAGGAGGACGAAATAGGAAGCCAGACATTGGATACCGAATGGGAGATGAAGTCGTTCACGAAACGGGCAGAAGGAAAGGTCTATGAGTTGATATCACACCAAACATGTCTCCGGAAGCCCACATAAAAAGAATAACATCAGTGGCCTTTGTGAGGCAGGATAACATCAGAACTTCTTTCAGAAACCTGTGTAAGGAATCCTTCAGAACCTTGTATACAACATATGTAAGGCTAATCCTGGAGTATGCAGCCCCAGCATGGAGCCCGTACCTAGTCAAGCACAAGACGAAGCTGAAAAAAGTTCAGAGGTATGCCACTAGGCTAGTCCCGGAACTAAGAGAAAAAGTTATGAATTATAAGGAAAGGCTACGGGAACTGCTCCTCATGTCGCTGGTAGACAGAAGAGCTCGTGGAGACATGATCACCACATACAAAATTCTCAGGGAAATTGACATGGTAGACAAGGATGGATTATTTAACACAGGTGGTACATGAACAAGGGGTCAGGTGGAAGCTGAGTTCCCAAATGATCCACACAGACATTAGAGAGAACTTTTTCAGGGTCAGAGAAGTTGTTAAACGGAATGCAGTAGGAAGTGAGATGGTGGAGGCTGACTTCATACACAGTTTCATATGTAGATATAATAGAACCCAGTAGGCTCAGGAATCTGTACATCAGTTGGTTGGCGGTTGAGAGGCGGGACCTAAGAGCCAAAGCTCAACCCTCGCAAGCACAATTTGGTGAATAAAATTAGGTGAGAACAAGAAGAATGTTTTATTTCTTATTAGGGCAAGTATATACTATGCTGCAAGCCAATAATACTCACAGAGTTTCGGGCATGACAATATCATCACTGTCGCTCTCGAGGCAAGTAATAAGTGCTTATATAAGTACAGGTGGGATGTCGGACATTTTAATGGTGATCTATTGTTAACAATATTAACACCATCTTCCTCTCTTAAATTTAGGGTGGAAAATAATTTTACATAATATTTGGAGTCCGTACACTTCACAAAAGTAAAAAGAAATGTCCATCTCGAACAGCTTATTTCAATATATTACAGAAACAACTTGAATCGTGATGGATTATGCATAATAACAATTGTGGTATCTGTTGACAGGCAGGACAGCCCTTCACTTTGCAGCCGCACGTGGTCATGACAACACTGTGAAGGTCCTCCTCGACGCTGGAACAAACATCAACGCTGCAGATAATATCGGTAAGAGTCACACTTATGCATCCCAACATTATACAACATTCATTTGACAAAATGCAATATATATTTTTTATAATTATACCATAGGAGATAATGTCTGTTTGTGTTTCTGTTCAAAGTTGGAGGTCAAACGTTTCATATACAAAAAATTGTCATATACGTTTCATATACAAAAGTAATCTGCACCATTATTCACTGATGTTACGAAAATTAACAGAAAATTCCTGATGTGAATAATTTGTCCGTACTAGCATTAAAAAGACAATTCTCCCAGACCGTTAAAAGTTTCTCAAGCAACTGTTATACACCAGAGTAAGGGTAACTATTCTTGTTTTAGTATTTCACACCACTTAGCTGCTTTTGCCGCCAACCAACCACACATTAGACAATTGTATTTTTTATAAGACAGAGAGAGAGAGAGAGAGAGAGAGAGAGAGAGAGAGAGAGAGAGAGAGAGAGAGAGAGAGAGAGAGAGAGAGAGAGAGAGAGAGAGAGAGAGAGAGAGAGAGAGAGAGAGAGAGAGAGAGAAAAAGAGTGAGACAGACACAGTGTGAGAGCGTACATTCATTAACCAGGCGTTGCCCACATAGGAAATGCCAGATGTACGTTGTTCACTTCGGGAGTCACTACAAACTAACAGGCCTCCATGCTGGGAAGCCAGTTGTGGAATCTGGCTTCCAAATTCCACAATTGGAATCGCTGATCCAGAAAGTGAGCAGCATGAGCGTTTTGCTTCCGCTGCGCCAAGGGTTCCGTATGTCAGGTAGAGATGAAGACCAAGACGGTATTCACCCCCACAAGCCAATACAGAGCCATCCTCACTTGGGTCGTTCTCTCTGCAACTTGCATGCAAGCAAATATAGCCGGTAGAGCTTGGATTCTCACACCAATATTTATATAAAGATGTTTGGGGTTAGGAGCTGGAACTTGAACCAACTTAAGAGACAATTGGAATGTGATGTGAAATGGGGCCGTACTAGAGAATGGGGAATGATGTCAAAGGCAAGTGTAATAGCAAAAATAGCTTTATTCAACTACCTACTAATACACAGGCACCCACATTACGTTAATTCAAGAGTGTCATTTCAAATCTGTCAATACCACAATTGCAGTAGGTCTCCTGACCCACCACCTGACAGGTGTATAGAGTCATAAGGCCTCGACCCACTGTTGCAGTAGGTCTCCTGACCCCCCCCCACCTGACAGGTGTATAGAGTCATAAGGCCTCGACCCACTGTTGCAGTAGGTCTCATGACCCCCCACCTGACAGGTGTATAGAGTCATAAGGCCTCGACCCACTGTTGCAGTAGGTCTCCTGACCCCCCACCTGACAGGTGTATAGACTCATAAGGCCTCGACCCACTGTTGCAGTAGGTCTCCTGACCCACCACCTGACAGGTGTAAAGGAAATCAAGGCCTCGACCCACCGGACAGGTCATCAGCAACAGTTTACTAACCTGAAACACTTCGTGCACATTCTTGGCAAATATCAAAATACTTCACTACCACAATACATCAACATATATAAATGCATACATAACAGTGTCATTAGGACACACAACAATACCAACAATTGCTTTAACAATCAATGTCACCAAGACATTCAACCACCTAAGTAACACATGTAACTTGAACAGCAACCAAAACATATACAATTAACATTTAATTTTTAAATTAATTATCATTAATTAATTAACCACAATTATATTAATTACGGTCACTTAGATGGTCAACAAATCAACAGTTACATCAACGTCATTTTCACCCAGACAAGTGTCCAATCAAAGACAATTACGTTTATCACTGTCACCTCGCCAATTAACAATCACTTAATTACATAAATATATTGTTTATCAATTAGACGAAACAATCAATTAACAGCTTAATACACTGTCAACCGACAGCTATCAAAGAAAATAATGACTTTACTAATTACAATAATAATTTTACTAATTACATTAATGAATCACTACCAAGGATATCACTGGGACAATCCAACACCACACAATAATTACAAACACAATTTAAGAACATAAGAACATAAAAACAAAGGCAACTGCAGAAGGCTTATTGGCCATTACGAGGCAGCTCCTATATATAACCACCCAATCCCACTCGTATACATGTCTAACCCACGCTTGAAACAATCGAGGGACCCAACCTCCACCACGTTACGCAGTGGAGGTTGGGTCAACAACTCTGTTACCAAACCAGTATTTACCCAAGTTTTTCCTAAATCTAAACTTATCCAATTTATACCCATTTTTTCGTGTTCTGTCTTGTGTTGATACTTTTAATACCCTATTTATATCCCCTTTGTTATGTCCATTCATCCACATGTAAACCTCTATCATGTCACCCCTAACTCTTCGCCTTTCCAGTGAATGTAAATTAAGCTTTGTTAATCTTTCTTCATATGAAAGATTTCTAATTTGGGGAATTAACTTAGTCATCCTACGCTGGACACATTCAAGGTAATTTATATCCATTCTATAGTTTAGCGACCAAACCTGAAATGCATAATCTAAATGGGGCCTAACCAGAGCAAGATATAACTGAAGAACAACACCAGGTGTCTTGTTACTAACGCTTCGATTAATAAATCCCAGTGTCCTACTTGCCTTATTACGAACACTCAGGCATTGAACCTTTTGTTTTAAATTCTTACTAATCATAACTCCCAGATCCGTTTCGCAATCCGACTTCGCAATCTCAACACCATCAAGCTCGTATCTTGTAACTCTATCATCATTACCTAGCCTCAGAACTTTACATTTATCAGCATTAAACTGCATCTGCCAATCTTTTGACCATTTCAAAAATCCTATTTAGATCAACTTGAAGTGACAGTGAGTCTTCTTCCGTGTTAATTTCCCTACCGATTTTTGTATCATCTGCAAATTTGCAGATGTTGCTACTCAAACCTGAATCTAAATCATTTATATATATTATAAACAACAGAAGGCCCAGGACAGAGCCCTGAGGTACTCCACTAACAACATAATCCCTCTCTGACTTAACCCCATTTGTACTAACTCTCTGTTTCCTTTGGAATAGCCATGCCCTAATCCAACTTAATATACCACACCCAATACCATGAGTCTCTATTTTTTTAATGAGTCTTTCATGTGGCACTGTATCAAAAGCTTTGCTAAAGTCAAGGTACACAACATCCGAAGCGAATTTTGGTTGTGGGAGATTCCCAGATGAGGTATTTAGACAGAACGTTTTGTGCCAGAGATAGGGGGAACAGATTAAGGGTTTGCTATCTGGGAGCTGGAATTGGTGATATTGTTCAAAACATGAATGATATTATGATGGGAAATGGGAACAAACCCATTATTTGTATTAGTGCAGGGGGTAATGATGTTGGGCGAGTTAGGAGTGAGGAACTAATACAGCCATTGAATTAGTTAGGAGCAAGGGAGGAATCCCGATCATATGTGGCATTCTTCCAAGAAAGGGAGTGGGAAATGAATGGATGTCAAGGGCACTTGGTGTCAATTGCCGGCTAGAAAGATATTGCAAATCAAATGCAATATCTTTCATAGACAACTGGGAACACTTCTATGGAAGAAATGGAATGTATGCTCGTGATGGGGTGCATCTATCGAGAGCTGGGGTTGTTGCTGTTGCGAACTCGTTGGAAGAAGTGGTTAGAGGTGTTTGTTTGGGTTTAAACTGTTAGCTGATAGAGGTATGGGAATTGATTTGGAGGAAGGAGATAATAAAAGTACGTGTTTGTGGGAGAAAGGAATTGGCAAAATGATCAGGGAAAGAGAAGGGCCTCAAAATAACAATTCACTTAGGGTATATTACACTAACAGTAGAAGTCTAAGAAATAAAATTAACGAATTAAATACTCTTGTCTGTACAGAAAAAATAGATATTATTGCACTTACCGAAACGTGGATGTATGTAGAAAATAGAGAACTATTAGCTGAATATCAAATAAATGGATTTAAATTATTTCACACAGATAGATATATTAGACGAGGAGGAGGAGTAGCCATATATGTTAGGGACAATTTGAAATGTAGTCTCAAAGAGGGAATCAAAACTGAGCCACACACAGAAACTATTTGGATAGAATTATACGAAAAAGCAAATAATATTATAATAGGAGTTATATATATATAGGCCACCAAACTTAGACAGAATGGAAGCAAAGCATCTATCGGATGAAATATCTAGGGCATCTAGATCTAACAGTATTTACGTCATGGGTGACTTTAATTTTAGTGGAATAAACTGGTTGAACAAACATAAGAACATAAGAACATAAGAACAAAGGCAACTGCAGAAGGCCCACTGGCCCATACGAGGCAGCTCCTATTCTATAACCACCCAATCCCACTCATATACTTGTCCAACCCGTGCTTGAAACAATCGAGGGACCCCACCTCCACAATGTTACGCGGCAATTGGTTCCACAAATCAACAACCCTGTTACTGAACCAGTATTTACCCAAGTCTTTCCTAAATCTAAACTTATCCAATTTATATCCATTGTTTCGTGTTCTGTCCTGTGTTGATACTTTTAATACCCTATTAATATCCCCCCGGTTATGTCCATTCATCCACTTGTAAACCTCTATCATGTCACCCCTAACTCTTCGCCTTTCCAGTGAATGCAACTTAAGCTTTGTTAATCTTTCTTCATATGAAAGATTTCTAATTTGGGGAATTAACTTAGTCATCCTACGCTGGACACGTTCAAGTGAATTTATATCCATTCTATAATATGGCGACCAAAACTGAACTGCATAATCTAAATGGGGCCTAACTAGAGCAAGATATAGCTTGAGAACCACACCAGGTGTCTTGTTACTAACGCTGCGATTAATAAATCCAAGTGTCCGATTTGCCTTATTACGAACATTTATGCATTGATCCTTTTGTTTTAAATTCTTACTAATCATAACTCCCAGATCCCTTTCGCAATCCGACTTCGCAATCACAACACCATCTAGCTCGTATCTTGTAACTCTATCATCATTACCTAACCTCAGAACTTTACATTTATCAGCATTAAACTGCATCTGCCAATCCTTTGACCATTTCAAAACCCTATCTAGATCAACTTGAAGTGATAGTGAGTCCTCCTCCGAATTAATTTCCCTACCGATTTTCGTATCATCGGCAAATTTGCAAATGTTGCTACTCAAACCTGAATCTAAATCATTTATATATATTATAAACAACAGAGGTCCCAGGACAGAGCCTTGAGGCACTCCACTTACAACATTTTCCCACTCTGACTTGATTCCATTTATACTAACTCTCTGTTTCCTTTGGTATAGCCATGCCCTAATCCAGCTTAATATAGCACCCCCAATACCATGAGACTCTATTTTTTTAATCAGTCTTTCATGTGGCACTGTATCAAAAGCTTTGCTAAAGTCAAGGTATACAACATCGCAATCCTTACCACTATCAACTGCCTCAACAATGCTAGAATAAAAAGATAACAAATTTGTTAAACATGAACGGCCATTTATAAAACCATGTTGCGACTCAATTATTAATTTATGTTTTTCAAGATGAAGACGAATTTTATTTGCTATTATAGATTCGAGTAACTTTCCCACAATAGACGTTAGGCTAATTGGTCGATAGTTAGACGCAAGTGATCTATCTCCTTTCTTAAAAACTGGTATCACATTAGCAACTTTCCAAAACTCTGGCACTCTGCCTGACTCTATTAACAAATTTTTTTATTCATCAACACAGGACAGAACACGAAACAATGGATATAAATTGGATAAGTTTAGATTTAGGAAAGACTTGGGTAAATACTGGTTCAGTAACAGGGTTGTTGATTTGTGGAACCAATTGCCGCGTAACATTGTGGAGGTGGGGTCCCTCGATTGTTTCAAGCACGGGTTGGACAAGTATATGAGTGGGATTGGGTGGTTATAGAATAGGAGCTGCCTCGTATGGGCCAATAGGCCTTCTGCAGTTACCTTTGTTCTTATGTTCTTATGTTCTTATTGATTTATTAAATATGGTTGACAGTGGGTCACAAAGCTCCTCTTTGCATTCTTTAAGCACCCTAGCAAACACTTCATCCGGCCCTGGGGATTTGTTTGGTTTGAGTTTTACTATTTGTTTAAGAACATCTTCCCTGGTAACTGCTAAACTCGTCAACCTGTCCTCGTCCCCACCCACATAGACTTGTTCGGCTGAAGGCATATTGTTAAGTTCCTCTTTAGTAAATACAGATACAAAATATTTATTAAAAATACTACTCATCTCTTCATCACTATCTGTTATTTGACCTGTCTCAGTTTTTAATGGACCTATCCTTTCCCTAGTCTTAGTACGATATAACTGAAAAAACCCTTTAGGATTTGTCTTTGCTTGCCCTGCTATGCGAACTTCATAGTTTCTTTTTGCTTTCCTTATCTCTTTTTTAACATTTCTAACCAGTTGTACGAATTCCTGTTCTAAAGTGACCTCCCCATTTTTAATCCTTTTGTACCAAGCTCTCTTTTTACCTATAAGGTTCTTCAAATTCTTTGTTATCCACTTTGGGTCATTAGTATACGATCTATTCAATTTGTATGGTATACTACGTTCCTGTGCTTTGTTTAGAATATTCTTAAATAAGTTATATATTGAATCCACATCGAAATCCCCATTTAAGTCACCTATCGCTGGGTTCATGTCTCGCTCCAAGACCGGCCCACACCCCATACCCAAGCCATTCCAATCAATTTGACCCAAAAAATTTCTTAGGCTATTAAAATCAGCTTTTCGAAAATCTGGCACTTTAACAGAATTTTCTCCTACTGGTCTATTCCATTCTATGCTAAATCTGATTTCTTTGTGATCACTGCTCCCTAGCTCACTCCCTATTTCGATGTCATTAATTTGCGTTTCCCTGTTAGTTAACACTAAATCTAAAATATTATTTTCCCGTGTTAGTTCCTTAATGTGTTGCGTAAGAAAGCAATCGTCAATTAATTCTAGAAAATCTTCTGCTTCACTATTCCCTGTTTTGTTCAACCAGTTTATTCCGCTAAAATTAAAGTCACCCATGACATAAATACTGTTAGATCTAGATGCTCTAGATATTTCATCCCATAGATGCTTTGCTTCCATTCTGTCTAAATTTGGTGGCCTATATATTACTCCTATTATAATATTATTAGCTAGATATTGCATTTGATTTGCAATATCTTTCCAGCCGGCAATTGACACCAAGTGCCCTCGATATCCATTCATTTCCCACTCCCTTTCTTGGAAGAATGCCACATATGATCGGGACTCCTCCCTTGCTCCTAACCAACTCTATGGCTGTTTTATACCTCTGAATCAGTTAACAAAACAGGGAATAGTGAAGCAGAAGATTTTCTAGAATTAATTGACGATTGCTTTCTTACGCAACACATTAAGGAACCAACACGGGAAAATAATATTTTAGATTTAGTGTTAACTAACAGGGAAACACAAATTAATGACATGGAAATAGGGAGTGAGCTAGGGATCAGTGATCACAAAGAAATCAGATTTAGCATAGAATGGAATAGACCTGTAGGAGAAAATTCTGTTAAAGTGCCAGATTTTCGAAAAGCAGATTTTAATAGCCTTAGAATTTTTTGGGTCAAATTGATTTGAAAGTCTTGGGTATGGGGTGTGGGCCGGTCTTGGAGCGAGACATGAACCCAGCGATAGGTGACGTAAATGGGGATTTCGATGTGGATTCAATATATAAATTATTTAAGAATATTCTAAACAAAGCACAGGAACGTAGTATACCATACAAATTGAATAGATCGAATACCAATGACCCAAAGTGGGTAACAAAGAATATGAAGAACCTTATAGGTAAAACGAGAGCTTGAACATAAGAACATAAGAACAAAGGTAACTGCAGAAGGCCTATTGGCCCATACGAGGCAGCTCCTATTCTATAACCACCCAATCCCACTCATATACTTGTCCAACCCGCGCTTGAAACAATCGAGGGACACCACCTCCAACACGTTACGCGGCAATTGGTTCCACAAATCAACAACCCTGTTACTGAACCAGTATTTACCCAAGTCTTTCCTAAATCTAAACTTATCCAATTTATACCCATTGTTTCGTGTTCTGTCTTGTGTTGATATTTTTAATACCCTATTAATATCCCCCCTGTTATGTCCATTCATCCACTTGTAAACCTCTATCATGTCACCCCTAACTCTTCGCCTTTCCAGTGAATGCAACTTAAGCTTTGTTAATCTTTCTTCATATGAAAGATTTCTAATTTGGGGAATTAACTTAGTCATCCTACGTTGGACACGTTCAAGTTGATCTAGATAGGGTTTTGAAATGGTCAAAGGATTGGCAGATGCAGTTTAATGCTGATAAATGTAAAGTTCTGAGGTTAGGTAATGATGATAGAGTTACAAGATACGAGCTAGATGGTGTTGTGATTGCGAAGTCGGATTGTGAAAGGGATCTGGGAGTTATGATTAGTAAGAATTTAAAACAAAAGGATCAATGCATAAATGTTCGTAATAAGGCAAATCGGACACTTGGATTTATTAATCGCAGCGTTAGTAACAAGACACCTGGTGTGGTTCTCAAGCTATATCTTGCTCTAGTTAGGCCCCATTTAGATTATGCAGTTCAGTTTTGGTCGCCATATTATAGAATGGATATAAATTCACTTGAACGTGTCCAGCGTAGGATGACTAAGTTAATTCCCCAAATTAGAAATCTTTCATATGAAGAAAGATTAACAAAGCTTAAGTTGCATTCACTGGAAAGGCGAAGAGTTAGGGGTGACATGATAGAGGTTTACAAGTGGATGAATGGACATAACCGGGGGGATATTAATAGGGTATTAAAAGTATCAACACAGGACAGAACACGAAACAATGGATATAAATTGGATAAGTTTAGATTTAGGAAAGACTTGGGTAAATACTGGTTCAGTAACAGGGTTGTTGATTTGTGGAACCAATTGCCGCGTAACATTGTGGAGGTGGGGTCCCTCGATTGTTTCAAGCACGGGTTGGACAAGTATATGAGTGGGATTGGGTGGTTATAGAATAGGAGCTGCCTCGTATGGGCCAATAGGCCTTCTGCAGTTACCTTTGTTCTTATGTTATGTTCTTAAGTGAATTTATATCCATTCTATAATACGGCGACCAAAACTGAACTGCATAATCTAAATGGGGCCTAACCAGAGCAAGATATAGCTTAAGAACCACACCAGGTGTCTTGTTACTAACGCTTCGATTAATAAATCCCAATGTCTTATTCACCTTATTACGAACATTCATGCATTGATCCTTTTGTTTTAAATTCTTACTAATCATAACTCCCAGATCCTTTTCGCAATCCGACTTCGCAATCTCAACACCATCTAGCTCGTATCTTGTACATAAGAACATAATTTAGATTATGCAGTTTAGTTTTGGTCGCCGTATTATAGAATGGATATAAATTCACTTGAACGTGTCCAACGTAGGATGACTAAGTTAATTCCCCAAATTAGAAATCTTTCATATGAAGAAAGATTAACAAAGCTTAAGTTGCATTCACTGGAAAGGCGAAGAGTTAGGGGTGACATGATAGAGGTTTACAAGTGGATGAATGGACATAACAGGGGGGATATTAATAGGGTATTAAAAATATCAACACAAGACAGAACACGAAACAATGGGTATAAATTGGATAAGTTTAGATTTAGGAAAGACTTGGGTAAATACTGGTTCAGTAACAGGGTTGTTGATTTGTGGAACCAATTGCCGCGTAACGTGGTGGAGGTGGTGTCCCTCGATTGTTTCAAGCGCGGGTTGGACAAGTATATGAGTGGGATTGGGTGGTTATAAATAGGAGCTGCCTCGTATGGGCCAATAGGCCTTATACTGGTTCGGAAAGACTTGGGTAAATACTGGTTCGGTAACAGGGTTGTTGATTCGTGGAACCAATTACCGCGTAACGTGGTGGAGGTGGTGTCCCTCGATTGTTTTAAGCATGGGTTGGACAAGTATATGAGTGGGATTGGGTGGTTATAGATAGGAGCTGCCTCGTATGGGCCAACAGGCCTTCTGCAGTTGCCTTTGTTCTTATGTTCATAAGAACAAAGGTAACTGCAGAAGGCCTATTGGCCCATACGAGGCAGCTCCTATTCTATAACCACCCAATCCCACTCATATACTTGTCCAACCCGCGCTTGAAACAATCGAGGGACCCCACCTCCACCACGTTACGCGGCAATTGGTTCCACAAATCTACAACCCTGTTACTGAACCAGTATTTACCCAAGTCTTTCCTAAATCTAAACTTATCCAATTTATACCCATTGTTTCGTGTTCTGTCCTGTGTTGATACTTTTAATACCCTATTAATATCCCCCTTGTTATGTCCATTCACCCACTTGTAAACCTCTATCATGTCGCCCCTGACTCTTCGCCTTTCCAGTGAATGCAACTTAAGCTTTGTTAATCTTTCTTCATATGAAAGATTTCTAATTTGGGGAATTAACTTAGTCATCCTACGCTGGACACGTTCAAGTGAATTTATATCCATTCTATAATATGGCGACCAAAACTGAACTGCATAATCTAAATGGGGCCTAACTAGAGCAAGATATAGCTTGAGAACCACACCAGGTGTCTTGTTACTAACGCTGCGATTAATAAATCCAAGTGTCCGATTTGCCTTATTACGAACATTTATGCATTGATCCTTTTGTTTTAAATTCTTACTAATCATAACTCCCAGATCCCTTTCGCAATCCGACTTCGCAATCACAACACCATCTAGCTCGTATCTTGTAACTCTATCATCATTACCTAACCTCAGAACTTTACATTTATCAGCATTAAACTGCATCTGCCAATCCTTTGACCATTTCAAAACCCTATCTAGATCAACTTGAAGTGATAGTGAGTCCTCCTCCGAATTAATTTCCCTACCGATTTTCGTATCATCGGCAAATTTGCAAATGTTGCTACTCAAACCTGAATCTAAATCATTTATATATATTATAAACAACAGAGGTCCCAGGACAGAGCCTTGAGGCACTCCACTTACAACATTTTCCCACTCTGACTTGATTCCATTTATACTAACTCTCTGTTTCCTTTGGTATAGCCATGCCCTAATCCAGCTTAATATAGCACCCCCAATACCATGAGACTCTATCTTTTTAATCAGTCTTTCATGTGGCACTGTATCAAAAGCTTTGCTAAAGTCAAGGTATACAACATCGCAATCCTTACCACTATCAACTGCCTCAACAATGCTAGAATAAAAAGATAACAAATTTGTTAAACATGAACGGCCATTTATAAAACCATGTTGCGACTCAATTATTAATTTATGTTTTTCAAGATGAAGCCGAATTTTATTTGCTATTATGGATTCGAGTAACTTTCCCACAATAGACGTTAGGCTAATTGGTCGATAGTTAGACGCAAGTGATCTATCTCCTTTCTTAAAAACTGGTATCACATTAGCAACTTTCCAAAACTCTGGCACTCTGCCTGACTCTATTGATTTATTAAATATGGTTGACAGTGGGTCACAAAGCTCCTCTTTGCATCCTTTAAGCACCCTGGCAAACACTTCATCCGGCCCTGGGGATTTGTTTGGTTTGAGTTTTACTATTTGTTTAAGAACATCCTCCCTGGTAACTGCTAAACTCGTCAACCTGTCCTCGTCCCCACCCACATAGACTTGTTCGGCTGAAGGCATATTGTTAAGTTCCTCTTTAGTAAATACAGATACAAAATATTTATTAAAAATACTACTCATCTCTTCATCACTATCTGTTATTTAACATAAGAACATAAGAACAAAGGTAACTGCAGAAGGCCTATTGGCCCATACGAGGCAGCTCCTATTCTATAACCACCCAATCCCACTCATATACTTGTCCAACCCGTGCTTGAAACAATCGAGGTACCCCACCTCCACAATGTTACGCGGCAATTGGTTCCACAAATCAACAACCCTGTTACTGAACCAGTATTTACCCAAGTCTTTCCTAAATCTAAACTTATCCAATTTATATCCATTGTTTCGTGTTCTGTCCTGTGTTGATACTTTTAATACCCTATTAATATCCCCCCGGTGATATTTGACCTGTCTCAGTTTTTAATGGACCTATCCTTTCCCTAGTCTTAGTACGATATAACTGAAAAAACCCTTTAGGATTTGTCTTTGCTTGCCCTGCTATGCGAACTTCATAGTTTCTTTTTGCTTTCCTTATCTCTTTTTTAACATTTCTAAGCAGTTGGGTTTAAACTGTTAGTAGATAGAGGTATGGGAATTGATTTGGAGGAAGGAGGTAATAAAAGTATGTGTTTGTGGGAGAAAGGAATTGGCAAAACGATCAGGGAAAGAGAAGGTCCGCAAAATAACAATTCACTTAGGGTATATTACACTAACAGTAGAAGTCTAAGAAATAAAATTAACGAATTAAATGCTCTTGTCTGCACAGAAAAAATAGATATTATTGCACTTACCGAAACGTGGATGAATGTAGAAAATAGAGAACTATTAGCTGAATATCAAATATATGGATTTAAACTATTTCACACAGATAGATATATTAGACGAGGAGGTGGAGTAGCCATATATGTTAGGGACAATTTGAAATGTAGTCTCAAAGAGGGAATCAAAACAGAGCCACACACAGAAACTATTTGGATTGAATTAAACGAAAAAGCTAATAATATTATAATAGGAGTAATATATAGGCCACCAAATTTAGACAGAATGGAAGCAAAGCATCTATGGGATGAAATATCTAGAGCATCTAGATCTAACAGTATTTATGTCATGGGTGACTTTAATTTTAGCGGAATAAACTGGTTGAACAAAACAGGGAATAGTGAAGCAGAAGATTTTCTAGAATTAATTGACGATTGCTTTCTTACGCAACACATTAAGGAACCAACACGGGAAAATAATATTTTAGATTTAGTGTTAACTAACAGGGAAACGCAAATTAATGACATCGAAATAGGGAGTGAGCTAGGGAGCAGTGATCACAAAGAAATCAGATTTAGCATAGAATGGAATAGACCAGTAGGAGAAAATTCTGTTAAAGTGCCAGATTTTCGAAAAGCTGATTTTAATAGCCTAAGAAATTTTTTGGGTCAAATTGATTGGAAAGGCTTGGGTATGGGGTGTGGGCCGGTCTTGGAGCGAGACATGAACCCAGCGATAGGTGACTTAAATGGGGATTTCGATGTGGATTCAATATATAACTTATTTAAGAATATTCTAAACAAAGCACAGGAACGTAGTATACCATACAAATTGAATAGATCGTATACCAATGACCCAAAGTGGATAACAAAGAATTTGAAGAACCTTATAGGTAAAAAGAGAGCTTGGTACAAAAGGATTAAAAATGGGGAGGTCACTTTAGAACAGGAATTCGTACAACTGGTTAGAAATGTTAAAAAAGAGATAAGGAAAGCAAAAAGAAACTATGAAGTTCGCATAGCAGGGCAAGCAAAGACAAATCCTAAAGGGTTTTTTCAGTTATATCGTACTAAGACTAGGGAAAGGATAGGTCCATTAAAAACTGAGACAGGTCAAATAACAGATAGTGATGAAGAGATGAGTAGTATTTTTAATAAATATTTTGTATCTGTATTTACTAAAGAGGAACTTAACAATATGCCTTCAGCCGAACAAGTCTATGTGGGTGGGGACGAGGACAGATTGACGAGTTTAGCAGTTACCAGGGAGGATGTTCTTAAACAAATAGTAAAACTCAAACCAAACAAATCCCCAGGGCCGGATGAAGTGTTTGCTAGGGTGCTTAAAGAATGCAAAGAGGAGCTTTGTGACCCACTGTCAACCATATTTAATAAATCAATAGAGTCAGGCAGGGTGCCAGAGTTTTGGAAAGTTGCTAATGTGATACCAGTTTTTAAGAAAGGAGATAGATCACTTGCGTCTAACTATCGACCAATTAGCCTAACGTCTATTGTGGGAAAGTTACTCGAATCTATAATAGCAAATAAAATTCGTCTTCATCTTGAAAAACATAAATTAATAATTGAGTCGCAACATGGTTTTATAAATGGCCGTTCATGTTTAACAAATTTGTTATCTTTTTATTCTAGCATTGTTGAGGCAGTTGATAGTGGTAAGGATTGCGATGTTGTATACCTTGACTTTAGCAAAGCTTTTGATACAGTGCCACATGAAAGACTGATTAAAAAAATAGAGTCTCATGGTATTGGGGGTGCTACATTAAGCTGGATTAGGGCATGGCTATACCAAAGGAAACAGAGAGTTAGTATAAATGGAATCAAGTCAGAGTGGGAAAATGTTGTAAGTGGAGTGCCTCAAGGCTCTGTCCTGGGACCTCTGTTGTTTATAATATATATAAATGATTTAGATTCAGGTTTGAGTAGCAACATTTGCAAATTTGCCGATGATACGAAAATCGGTAGGGAAATTAATTCGGAGGAGGACTCACTATCACTTCAAGTTGATCTAGATAGGGTTTTGAAATGGTCAAAGGATTGGCAGATGCAGTTTAATGCTGATAAATGTAAAGTTCTGAGGTTAGGTAATGATGATAGAGTTACAAGATACGAGCTAGATGGTGTTGTGATTGCGAAGTCGGATTGCGAAAGGGATCTGGGAGTTATGATTAGTAAGAATTTAAAACAAAAGGATCAATGCATAAATGTTCGTAATAAGGCAAATCGGACACTTGGATTTATTAATCGCAGCGTTAGTAACAAGACACCTGGTGTGGTTCTCAAGCTATATCTTGCTCTAGTTAGGCCCCATTTAGATTATGCAGTTCAGTTTTGGTCGCCATATTATAGAATGGATATAAATTCACTTGAACGTGTCCAGCGTAGGATGACTAAGTTAATTCCCCAAATTAGAAATCTTTCATATGAAGAAAGATTAACAAAGCTTAAGTTGCATTCACTGGAAAGGCGAAGAGTTAGGGGTGACATGATAAAGGTTTACAAGTGGATGAATGGACATAACCGGGGGGATATTAATAGGGTATTAAAAGTATCAACACAGGACAGAACACGAAACAATGGATATAAATTGGATAAGTTTAGATTTAGGAAAGACTTGGGTAAATACTGGTTCAGTAACAGGGTTGTTGATTTGTGGAACCAGTTGCCGCGTAACATTGTGGAGGTGGGGTCCCTCGATTGTTTCAAGCACGGGTTGGACAAGTGTATGAGTGGGATTGGGTGGTTATAGAATAGGAGCTGCCTCGTATGGGCCAATAGGCCTTCTGCAGTTACCTTTGTTCTTATGTTCTTATGTACGAATTCCTGTTCTAAAGTGACCTCCCCATTTTTAATCCTTTTGTACCAAGCTCTCTTTTTACCTATAAGGTTCTTCAAATTCTTTGTTATCCACTTTGGGTCATTAGTATTCGATCTATTCAATTTGTATGGTATACTACGTTCCTGTGCTTTGTTTAGAATATTCTTAAATAAGTTATATATTGAATCCACATCGAAATCCCCATTTAAGTCACCTATCGCTGGGTTCATGTCTCGCTCCAAGACCGGCCCACACCCCATACCCAAGACTTTCCAATCAATTTGACCCAAAAAATTTCTTAGGCTATTAAAATCAGCTTTTCGAAAATCTGGCACTTTAACAGAATTTTCTCCTACTGGTCTATTCCATTCTATGCTAAATCTGATTTCTTTGTGATCACTGCTCCCTAGCTCACTCCCTATTTCGATGTCATTAATTTGCGTTTCCCTGTTAGTTAACACTAAATCTAAAATATTATTTTCCCGCGTTGGTTCCTTAATGTGTTGCGTAAGAAAGCAATCGTCAATTAATTCTAGAAAATCTTCTGCTTCACTATTCCCTGTTTTGTTCAACCAGTTTATTCCGCTAAAATTAAAGTCACCCATGACATAAATACTGTTAGATCTAGATGCTCTAGATATTTCATCCCATAGGTGCTTTGCTTCCATTCTGTCTAAATTTGGTGGCCTATATATTACTCCTATTATAATATTATTTGCTTTTTCGTTTAATTCTATCCAAATAGTTTCTGCGTGTGGCTCTGTTTTGATTCCCTCTTTGAGACTACATTTCAAATTGTCCCTAACATATATGGCTACTCCACCTCCTCGTCTAACTCTATCATCATTTCCTAGCCTCAGAACTTTACATTTATCAGCATTAAACTGCATTTGTCAATCATTTGACCATTTCAAAACCCTATCTAGATCAACTTGAAGTGATAGTGAGTCCTCCTCCGAATTAATTTCCCTACCGATTTTCGTATCATCGGCAAATTTGCAAATGTTGCTACTCAAACCTGAATCTAAATCATTTATATATATTATAAACAACAGAGGTCCCAGGACAGAGCCCTGAGGTACTCCACTAACAACATTATCCCACTCTGACTTAACCCCATTTATACTAACTCTCTGTTTCCTTTGGAATAGCCATGCCCTAATCCAAGTTAATATAGCACCCCCAATACCATGAGCCTCTATTTTTTTAATTAGTCTTTCATGTGGCACTGTATCAAAAGCTTTGCTAAAATCAAGGTACACAACATCACAATCCTTACCACTATCAACTGCCTCAACTATGCTGGAATAAAAAGTTAGCAAATTTGTTAAACATGAACGGCCATTTGTAAAACCATGTTGCGACTCATTTATTAATTTATGTTTTTCAAGATGGAGACGAATTGTATTTGCAATTATTGATTCAAATAACTTTCCCACAATAGACGTTAGGCTAATTGGCCGATAGTTTGACGCAAGTGATCTATCTCCTTTCTTAAAAATTGGTACGACATTAGCTACCTTCCATGACTCTGGCACTCTGCCTGACTCTATTGATTTATTAAATATGGTTGACAGTGGGTCACAAAGCTCCTCTTTGCATTTTTTAAGCACCCTGGCAAACACTTCATCTGGCCCTGGGGATTTGTTTGGTTTGAGTTTTACTATTTGTTTAAGAACATCCTCCCTGGTAACTGTTAAACTCGTCAACCTGTCCTCGTCCCCACCCACATAGACTTGTTCGGCTGAAGGCATATTGTTAAGTTCCTCTTTAGTAAATACAGATACAAAATATTTATTAAAAATACTACTCATCTCTTCATCACTATCTGTTATTTGACCTGTCTCAGTTTTTAATGGACCTATGCTTTCCCTAGTCTTAGTACGATGTAACTGAAAAAACCCTTTAGGATTTGTCTTTGCTTGCCCTGCTATGCGAACTTCATAGTTTCTTTTTGCTTTCCTTATCTCTTTTTTAACATTTCTAAGCAGTTGTACGAATTCCTGTTCTAAAGTGACCTCCCCATTTTTAATCCTTTTGTACCAAGCTCTCTTTTTACCTATAAGGTTCTTCAAATTCTTTGTTATCCACTTTGGGTCATTAGTATTCGATCTATTCAATTTGTATGGTATACTACGTTCCTGTGCTTTGTTTAGAATATTCTTAAATAAGTTATATATTGAATCCACATCGAAATCCCCATTTAAGTCACCTATCGCTGGGTTCATGTCTCGCTCCAAGACCGGCCCACACCCCATACCCAAGACTTTCCAATCAATTTGACCCAAAAAATTTCTTAGGCTATTAAAATCAGCTTTTCGAAAATCTGGCACTTTAACAGAATTTTCTCCTACAGGTCTATTCCATTCTATGCTAAATCTGATTTCTTTGTGATCACTGTTACCTAGCTCACTCCCTATTTTGATGTCATTAATATGTGTTTCCCTGTTAGTTAGCACTAAATCTAAAATATTATTTTCCCGTGTTGGTTCCTTAATGTGTTGCGTAAGAAAACAATCTTCAATTAATTCTAGAAAATCTTCTGCTTCACTATTCCCTGTTTTGTTCAACCAGTTTATTCCACTAAAATTAAAGTCACCCATGACGTAAATACTGTTAGATCTAGATGCCCTAGATATTTCATCCGATAGATGCTTTGCTTCCATTCTGTCTAAGTTTGGTGGCCTATATATATATAACTCCTATTATAATATTATTTGCTTTTTCGTATAATTCTATCCAAATAGTTTCTGTGTGTGGCTCAGTTTTGATTCCCTCTTTGAGACTACATTTCAAATTGTCCCTAACATATATGGCTACTCCTCCTCCTCGTCTAATATATCTATCTGTGTGAAATAGTTTAAATCCATTTATTTGATATTCAGCTAATAGTTCTCTATTTTCTACATTCATCCACGTTTCGGTAAGTGCAATAATATCTTTTTTTTCTGTGCAGACAAGAGCATTTAATTCGTTAATTTTATTTCTTAGACTTCTACTGTTAGTGTAATATACCCTAAGTGAATTGTTATTTTGAGGCCCTTCTCTTTCCCTGATTATTTTGCCAATTCCTTTCTCCCACAAACACGTACTTTTATTATCTCCTTCCTCCAAATCAATTCCCATACCTCTATCAGCTAACAGTTTAAACCCAAACAAACACCTCTAACCACGTCTTCCAACGAGTTCGCAACAGCAACAACCCCAGCTCTCGATAGATGCACCCCATCACGAGCATACATTCCATTTCTTCCATAGAAGTGTTCCCAGTTGTCTATGAAAGATATTGCATTTGATTTGCAATATCTTTCCAGCCGGCAATTGACACCAAGTGCCCTCGATATCCATTCATTTCCTACTCCCTTTCTTGGAAGAATGCCACATATGATCGGGATTCCTCCCTTGCTCCTAACTAATTCAATGGCTGTCCTGAATCTCAGTATTAGTTCCTCACTCCTAACTCGTCCAACATCATTACCCCCTGCACTAATACAAATAATGGGTTTGTTTCTATTTCCTGTCATAATATCATTCATGTTTCCAACAATATCACCAATTCCAGCTCCCGGATAGCAAACCCTTAATCTGTTCCCCCTATCTCTGGCACAAAACGTTCTGTCTAAATACCTCACCTGGGAATCTCCCACAACCAAAATTCGCTTCGATTCTCCCTTTTCCTTTCGAGCAGTTTGAGGGACCTGCGCTTCAGTGCTCCTCGTTACTTTGTCTTTGCCACCTCGTTGAACAACAGGTTCAACACTGCACTCGTCCTCTAATACGTCAAATGCGTTAAAAGTTCTTAGGTGTAGGCTATTAGTGGTCGGTTTTGCCAAGGTCTTCTTAAGACCCCTGTCTTTCACAACTACCCAAGACGATGACTTCTTAATACTGGTCTCGTCAGTCCTTCTTAATGAGGTCCCGTCAACACTGGCCTCCTCCTTCGTTTCCTCCCGAAGTCGTAGCCGTCGTACCTCCTCCCGCAGGGAATCCATCTCTGCTCTCAGAGCTCCAACCAGACTCACCAAATCTTTTACTAATCCTTCCATTATTGCAATAATGATCCCACAATAAACCACAATCATCAAGATCCCACACTTTCCCACATTAAACGTTAGGCTAATTGGCTGATAGTTTGACGCAAGTGATCTATCTCCTTTCTTAAAAATTGTTTACCATATTAGCTACCTTCCATGACTCTGGCACTCTACTTAACTCTATTGATTTATTAAATATGGTAGGCAGTGGCTCGGAAATCTCCTCTTTGCATTCTTTAAGCATCCAGGCAAAAACTTCACCCGGCCCTGGGGATTTGTTTGGTTTTAGTTTTACTATTTGTTATATTACATCCTCCCTGGTAACTGCTAAACTTGTCAACCTGTCCTCGTCCCCACCCACATATATTTGTTCGGCTGAAGGCATATTGTTAAGCTCCTCTTTAGTAAATACAGATATAAAATATTTATTAAAAATACTACTCATCTCCTCGTCATTATCCGTTATCTGCCCTGTCTCAGTTTTTAATGGACCAATCCTTTCCCTAGTCTTAGTTTGATATAACTGATAAAACCCTTTAGGATTTGTCTTCGCTTGCCCTGCTATGCGAACATCGTAGTTTCTTTTTGCTTTCCTAATCTCTTTTTTAACATTTCTAACCAGTTGAACGAATTCCCTTTCTAATCTAACTTCCCCATTCTTAATCCTTTTGTACCACGCTCTCTTTTTACCTGTAAGGTTCTTCAGATCCTTTGTTATCCACTTTGGATCATTAGTATTCGATCTATTCAATTTATATTGTATACTACGTTCCTGGGCTTTGCTTAGAATATTTTTAAATAGGCTATATTTTGAATCAACATCGAAATCCCCATTTCCGTCACCTGTTACTGGGTTCACATCTCGCCCACACCCCATCCCCAAGACATTCCAGTCAATTTGACCCAAAAAATTTCTAGGCTATTATAATCAGCTTTTCGAAAATCTGGCACTTTAACAGAATTATCTCCTACAGATCTATTCCATTCTATGATAAATCTGATTTCTTTATGATCACTGTTCCCTAGCTCACTCCCTATTTCCATGTCCTTAATTTGTGTTTCCCTGTTAGTTAACACTAAATCTAAAATATTATTTTAAAATTTTATATAAAAAATTATTATATTATATATAATATAAATATTATTTAGACTTGATATCAATATTAGTGTGCCACACAGACAACCACTATTTACTTTTGTGCCACTGAGACAACCGTAGTAGTGAATCTCTTCTCAATACCTGTACCAGATGTTAGCATCCTAAATCATTCACACACACACACACACAATACGTCACCTGTCAATCACTGTTATGGTATCAACACCATTGCTGGAGTGAGGAGTGACGATATCAGCGCCATCTATGGACCTGTACTCCAACTCCAAGGCATCAAGTTAGACGAAGACAACGTCATCTGTTGTAGGTGTGACGCCTGTGAAAGACTCCTGCTTCATATCTCAGTTAGGAGGTGAGATCGTTGGTGATGATCTTTGGTGAGTGACGTGACGATATCAACCCCATCTAAATTTTATCCATTAACATTTCAACGTTCCCAAGTGAAAGGTTTCCATCCTATGTTCTCCTTGTCTTCCGTCTTGCTATTGACTTTTATGTTCACAGATGTGACGTAGAAGGTTATTGCACTCTGGAAATCAGTTTACCTTGGGCAGTCCAGAACTCTTGACGTTTCCTGTGAGGACAAGTGGCCGCCATCGGTATTAAGCACGCAGTTGGCTCTTGTAATTAGGCAATGTTTGTGTGGACCGACGTACCCGGTATTTGGCCAAGAGGAGTTACCAGACGACAATAGTGGGCGTCTGCTGAGAAGTGCTGCTAGTGTTTTGCTAGAGACTTCTGTCAGGGTGTTAAAGACCCTGGAAGTGATTATTTGTGACCTCTTTCAATGTGTTGCTGAAGCTCTCTGCCAGTGTTTCTGGAGATCAAATGTGGGGTATTGGGACATTGTGACGATACGGTGTGTGGACTGGCTCATGTTGAGGAAGGTGAACTCAACGGTGAATAACACTGAGCGTGGACGACGTATACTTGAAGATAGTGGACTCAATGGGTTTTGAGGAACACTGCAGATATATTGAGTGTCCTGGGTGAACGCAACACTGTGTACATAGGTGTAGTTATACTTCCATAGATGATATATTGGTGAAGGTGTAATTGCATCTTGTTTACTCCCCTTTATTCCTTGCACTATTCCTTGCTACCGCCAATTCTTGAGAACTTACCATTGACTTGCAGGTGGGATCATAGAAGAAGAGGCTCTAAGGCACATTACGCAGAACATGGTTACTGGCTCACGCGGACAATTACAATCACTAATGACAGGCCAAGGAAGGTTAAGAGCTGTCAAGCAGACAGATTAACACATTCCACGATCCCTTTGGACACTCCCACAGAAAACTTGTTGTGAGATACTATGATAATCCAAGATCGGGTAATTACTAATTACCAAATTAATGAGTGCACACTTTTTTAACAATACCCGGAAATTGTACTTGCATACAGATTCACACCCTGACACGCTCATGCACACAGCAGCTGCTGTAGATGATGGTCAGCGTGGCAGATAGGCTGTACATGTGAGCGAGGAGACCCAGTACTATACCCATATTAATGGATAGCTTCCACCTCCAGCTATCAGATGATCGATGTTAAATCTAGGAGTTAGGATTTGCAATACACAGGGCTGATCCTATCACACAGACAAGACCCTAAGAGCACCAGCACAATTTGCAACAATCACTGTTTAATGAGGTTTAATTTAATTCCCACACTTTTCAACGACGGATAATATCTTCAGCCATGTGCGATTTATATTTCTCCCATAACTCTGTTGGAGATGAAGGAGAGTCAGTGGTCAGTATGATTGCAAACAATGCACGAATTTGATTTGGATGTGTCGTGTTGGAAGCGTCATTAATGCCTACATTCCAGTGTCGGTCGTTCGCCAATAAATTCCGAGCTTGACTTGCACTACCGAAAGTGGCATGTATCTCAATGGCTGGAAAGAGGTTGGACCGGGCACATTTACCAACAGCATACGAAGAAAGAAGCATTTTTCTTGATTGGGATGCATGGTGTACAGTCTGCCTATCGTAGTTTATTTGAATATGCCAGGATGTCCGTCGACTCGTTGTCCTCGTTTGCGTCGATCAAATGATTTGCTACTGGCATTCCATGTGTAATACGGAGGCACTTCCGAGTACAGCAGTGTTTTCGCAAACGTGTCATTTTGACATAACGTGAAGAAAACGGTTAACGTTGTAGCTGGTGGATTCATAGCTGTTTGTTGCACATTTGCAGCTGTGAAATAAACGTGTTGTCCATTTTCTTGTTTAAAAAACAAACAAAAAATACTAACGAAATATTTCAATTCAAACGCAGATCAATCGTTCACCCCTCAATTTCACTACCAATTGCACTGAAAAATAAGAAGAACAGTTCAAAAACCAAATAAAAACAATGAAAAAGAAACAAATAATCTATACCCACGAAATGAACGGTATGGTAGACAACACAGCTCAATTCCAACACAACGTCACACACAATAATTAAATCTAAATGAAAATAAATAAAAATTTATGAAAATTCAGTTTATCAATGCAATCGGAAACATTGAAATGGAAACATAACGTATTTTGTATATCGTGTCTTGCTCTTATGTGCAACAGATGGCGCTGTTGTTCAATAAACGCATGCTTTTACCTGTCACAGATTTGGCATCTAAATAGTAAGTATATAAAAACACGCAAGTATTCGAATAGAACGTTGTGTTCAAATTTCAAAGCAATCGGTGAAGAACGTGTGGAAAGCGTGTGTTGATCTGCCGTCTTTCAGATGGCACTGTTTTTAAAAAAAAACATGTTTTTTCCTGTTATAGGTGAGGCATGTATATAGTAGGTATATGAAAACACTTGCCTATTCGAATGCAATTCTGTGTCAAAATTTGACAGGAATCGGTAAAGAGGTTTCGAAGATTTCCCTAACATGAAAAACGCCCGAAAAACAAATCTTCAAAAAAAAACATGTTTTTTCCCGTCACCGACCTGACATGTATATAGTATGTAAATAAAAACCCGCTCTGATGCGATGGGAACGTTCTGTCAAAATTTCAAGGCAATCGGTGAATAACTTTCGAAGATTAGCGATTTTGAACAAACGAACATTTCCATTTTTATTTATATATACTAGCTGTACCCGGCCACGCATTGCTGTGGCTCAGCAACGCATGTGCATTGCTGAGCCACAGCAACCTTCCCCTGTCTCCCAGTCCTCCCCACCATTCCCCCCTCCCTGGTCCCCTCGTCCTCCCAACTATTCCTCACTCCCTCGACCCTTTTTCCTCCCCTTCATCCTCCACTCCAGCATCCACTCGTCCTCCCCACAATCTCCTACTACCCCGTCCCCTAGTCCTCCCAACCATTCCCCTCCTCCCCCGTCCCCTTGTCCTCCCCACTATCCTGTCCCCTTGTCATCTCAACCATTCTCCATTCCCCTCGTCCCCACCATCCCCAACTCCCCTGTCCCCTCGTTTTCCCCCAGCATTACCGCCTCCCAAGTCCTTTCGTCCTCCCCACCATTCCCCATTTCCTCGTCTGATGATCAAATGATCTGATGTTCCCATCAGAAAATTGGGAACATCAAATGATCTGGGACAAGATTCACAAAGAAGTTAGGCAAACGCCCACGAACCTGTACATCTCTTCTCAATCTTTGGCAGCTTTGTTTAGAATTATTAAACAGTTAATGATGTTCGAAGCACCAGGAGGCTGTTTATAACAATAAGAACAGTTGATTGACAAGTTTTCATGCTTGTAAACTGTTATTAAATGCAACTAAAGCCATCAATGTACACTCTCGTAAGTACTTGCATAACTGTTTCGTGAATCTGGCCCCAGATGTCCCCATCACTGAAATCTAAGAAAAAAAGTTAAAAAACGAAATGAAAAATAATGAAAAAATAGGAAAACAAACTATACTCAAGAAATGAACGGTATGGTTAACAAGAAAACTCAATTCCTACGCAATGTTACACAAAATAATTAAATCAAAATTAAAATAAATCGAAATTTATGAAAATTTCATTTATCAATGAAATCAGAGACATTGAAATGGAATCATAACATATTTAGCATAGCATGGTTGATCTTATGTGTAACATATGGCGCTGTTTATCAAAAACGCATGTTTTTACCTGTCACTGGGGTGGCATTTATATTGTAGGTATATGAAAAGACGCGCCTATTCGAATGCCACATTGTGTCACAATTTCAAAGCAATCAGTGAAGAAATTTCGGAGATTACAGCGTATGTTGCTCTTACGACCAACAGATGGCGCTGTATTTCAAAATAAGCATTTTTTTCTTGTCATAGGTGAGGCAGGTATATAGTAGCTACATAAAAAGACGCGCCTATTCGAATGCAACGTTGTGTCAAAATTTCAACGCAACCGGTAAAGAGGTTTCGAAGATTTCCCGCGAATGAAAAACACAGTTTTTCAGAAAAAGCAGGATTTTTACCGTCACAGACGTGACGTCTATATAGTATGTATATAAAAACCTGTTCGGATGCGAATGGAACGTTGTTGGAAAATTTCAAAGCAATTGGTGAAGAAATTCCGGAGATTAGCGATTATGAACAAACGAATATTTCCATTTTAATTCATATAGATTAAACGATGTTAAGTTGTCTTACAAGACAACAAATAAGTTCTTGCTGTACAAATAATTTAAATGAATCCTTGTTCATATGGGCGAGAATATAAAGAGTAGAAATTCGTTATTCAGGTATTCACTGGAATAGCAGGATTTAGCTGTATAAAATATTTCCAGCAAATAATATTATATTGATTAATCGACTATAAATCTATGATCAGGTAATAATTCTTATTAAGGAATGCTGAAGTAAAGTGAATTTAATGCAATTCACGTAAAGGTAAACATTTTCCCCCAGCTGTGTGGGCTGACGCAACAGTCCGCCATAATTTCTAGGGAAAATGAGTTATTACTATGCTTTAATAAAATGAACTCAAGATTACTAAACTATTGGTTAGTAGAGTTAGTGGATTATAATACATAGTACAAGAATAGTTTCTTAAAGTACTAAGTGTTAATAAAAGATGTTGGAAATTTCCAACACTTGATTGTTCCTCAGATGACTGGACAATCATCCTACAAATCAGACTTCCATTAACTGAGCCATTACTGCTTCCACTATGCAGCACAATAGGCGTACACTCGTTTTTTTTAAACTTTCTCTAAGGGGTTTCACTACTCACGTTCAGAAGCTTACACGTGACTCTAATCTAGCATTGTTAACACTGAAAGTCCATCAGGGCAATACACATGGTCACTGGAATCTCCAAAACGTGTCGTAGTATCGTTAATTTATTCTTGCTGAAGGAAATTATGTCGTTTAAACTCCAGCAATATCTCAGCGTTCCGGTTATAGTAATAATTACTGGTGTGAGGATAACAATACTTCAGGACAATGGCTAATAGAGGCCTTCCTTCGAGCTCTTGAAGACGGCCTGCTTTCTCCCTAAATGTCCTGACGAGAATGTCAGCACAAGGCGCTTCATTGAGCAGCTGCGGGCACCTTGTGGATCCTATGACTTCATTTCGTCTTGGTCAGTGAAAACCACAGGCCTCTCCCTCCACTTTTATACTCCTCTCTGATTCGTTGTGGCAAGAGTTTATGCTGGTGGAGCCAAGCCTGGCGTTACTGCTTCTCACATAGTGACTAGTTGTTCGAGGTGGAGGGTTTTGTGATCAGGCCTTCCAACGGTTTTGTGAGGGGAAACCTCATTTTCACCCCCCCCCCCTACCACTCTACAACAATATTTTTCCCACTGGTTGAGTAGTATGTCTCCCCTTGTAACAGACTTCTGCATTATCGATTACAGCTGACCCAGGTGCCCCGTGTCGCAACTGTTGTCCTCCTTGTACTCATCTCGTTGTAGCGAGTCCAATGATAACCAACTTGATAACTCCGTTATTTGGTATCTAAAGTTTAACTCTTGCAAGCTCAACATCAATAACATCAAGCAAAGACTTAGTGCACTGACAGGGCTCTCTCTCACACACAGAAACTCAGAAACAGAAACACTGCTAGAGACAGATAGACAGAGATAGAGAGAGGCAGAGATAAAGATAGAGGAAGAGAATGGGAGAGACACGGAAATGATAGACCAATAGGCAGATGAGTAAAAAAATAATCCGTAGGAGCCGTGATGAGGGTTTGAACCTATATGCTGGTGTTCCCAAACACATGCTCTCTGTGTATTGAGGGAGGAGCGTCAGAGGTAGAACATTCCGAGATGACAGAGCCAAGCTTGTACTAAAGAGGCACCCTTCTTGAGCCCGGATGGGCACATGTATAAGCAAGTAGATGGGGTCGCCATGGGTTCTCCCCTAGGTGTCCTGTTTGCAAACTTCTACATGGGTACCATCGAGCAAAAAGTCTTAGTCGACATGAACTTGAAACCGGCCATATACTGCAGGTATGTTGACGACATTTTTACACAGGTACCTGATGTCAGACATCTGCAGGAGCTGAAGGAGGCATTTGAGCACAGTTCCGTGCTGCGTTTCACTTACGAGATGGAAAAGGATGGAAAGCTGCCCTTTCTAGATGTAACAGTCATGGAAAAGAGCGGATGTTTCCAGACTGCAGTCTACACTAAGGAAACGAACATAGGAATGTGCCTAAATGCCAACAGCGACTGCCCAGACAGGTACAAGAGGAGTGTTGTTAACGCATATGTCGACCGTGCTCTAAGCCACAGCTCAGAATTGAAGCAAGTCGACGAAGAACTCTGTAGGGTAAGGCAGGTCCAAGTCAACAACGGCTTCTCCAATGGTTTCGTCGAAGACATCATAAGAAGGAAAGTGAAACGCCATGCAACCTCTGAAGAGACAACTAACACAACACCTATACCCCCTATTAGACTATTTTACAGGAACTTCTTTTCCACAGCTCATAAAACAGAGGAAAGGGTCCTGAAAGATATTGTTAATAGAAACGTTATCCCTACAGACAAAAATCAGAGGATACAACTGACGATTTACTATAAAACCAGAAAAACGGCCAGCCTAGTCATGAGAAACTCTCCAGACACAAAGCAAAACGCTTTAAAAGAGACCAACGTCGTCTATGCCTTCAAATGCCCACTTGGGGACTGTAAGCTCCAAAAAACCCAGTATATAGGCAAGACAACAACATCTCTTTCTAGGCGTTTAACAATGCATAAACAACAGGGCTCCATTAAGGAACATATAATCTCTTCCCACA